>NC_092503.1:157655317-157872817 GCF_047511675.1 Marmota flaviventris
CCCCCCATTCCTCCCAGGCTCCCCCTCAATCCCATTATGCATGTGAACCCTCATATCAAGGAAAACATTCGGCCTTTGGTTGGGGGGGGGGGGGATTGGCTGACTTCACTTAGCATTATATTCCCCAACTCCATCCATTTATCTGCAAATGCCATGATTTCATTCTCTTCATGCTGAGTAATGTTCCATTGTACACAATATGGCAAAGTCTCCCTCTCCATTCATCCACTGAAGGGCATCTAGGTTGGCTCCACAGTTTAGCTATTGTGAATTGTGCTGCTATAAACATTGATGTGGCTGTGTCCCTACTGTAGTATGCTGTTCTTAAGTCCTTTGGGTATAAACCCAGGAGTGGGATAGCTGGGTCAAATGGTGGTTCCATTCCCAGTTTTCCAAGGAACCTCCATACTGCTTTCCAGATTGGCCGCTCCAATTTGCAGCCCCACCAGCAGTGTATGAGTGGCCTTTCCCCCACATCCTTGCCAACACTTATTATTGTCTGTATGCATAATGGCTGCCATTCTGACTGGAGTGAGATGATATCTTAGTGTAGTTTTGATTGGCATTTCTCTAAATGCTAGAGATGTTGAACATTTTTTCATATGTTTATTGATTGGTTCTACATCCTCTTCTGAGAAGTGTCTATTCAGTTCCTTGGCCCATTTATTGATTGGGTTGTTTGGTTTTTTGGTGTTAAGGTTTTGGGGTGCTTTATATATCCTAGAGATTAGTGCTGTATCCGATGTGCATGTGGTCAAGATTTGCTCCTATTCTGTAAGTTCTCTACTCACCTCACTAATTGTTTCTTTTGCTGAGAAGAAGCTCTTTAGTTTGAATCCATCCCATTTATTGGTTCTTGATTTAATTCTTGCGCTACAGGAGTTTTATTAAGAAAGTTGGGGCCTAATCTGACATAATGGAGATTTGGGCCTACTTTTTCTTCCACTAGGTGCAAGGTTTCTGGTTAAATTCCTAGGTACTTGATCCATTTTGAGTTGAGTTTTGTGCATGGTGAGAGATAGAGGTTGAATTTCATTTTGTTACACGTGGATTTCCAGTTTTCCCAGCACCATTTGTTGAAGAGGCCATCTTTTCTCCAATGTACGTTTTTGGCTCCTTTGTCTAATATAAGATAACTGAAGTTATGTGGGTTTGTCTCTGGGTCCTCTGTTCTGTTTCATTGGCCTACAAGTCTATTTTGGTGCCCATACCATGCTGTTTTTGTTACTATTGCTCTACAGTTTTAGGTCTGGAATAGTAATGCCACCTGCTTCACTCTTCTTGCTAAGGATTGCTTTAGCTATTCTGGGTCTCTTATTTTTCCAGATGAATTTCATGACTGCTTTTTCTGTTTCTATGAGGAATGCCATTGGGATTTTGATTGAGATTGCATTAAATCTGTATAGTGCTTTTGGTAGTATGGTAATTTTGACAATATTAATTCTGCCTATCCAAGAACAAGGGAGATCTTTCCATCTTCTAAGGTCTTCTTTATTTTCTTTCTTTAGCATGTTGTAGTTTTCATTGTAGAGGTCTTTCACCTCTTTCATTAAATTTATTCCCAAGTATTTTATTTTTTTTGAGGCTATTGTAAATGGGGTGGTTTTCCTAGTTTCTCTTTCAGAGGATTTGTTACTGATGTACAGAAATGCCTTTGATTTATGGGTGTTGATTTTATATCCAGCTACTTTGCTGAATTCATTTATTCTAGGAGATTTCTGGTGGAGTGTTTTGGGTCTTCTAGGTATGGAATCATATCGTCTGCAAATAGTGATAATTTGAGTTCTTCTTTTCCTATCTGTATCCCTTTAATTTCTTTCATCTGTCTGATTGCTCTGGCTAGAGTTTGAAGAAATAGATTAAATAGAAGTGGTGAAAGAGGGTATACCTGTCTTGTTCCAGTTTTTAGAGGGAATGCTTTCAATTTTTCTCTATTTAGAATGATGTTGGCCTGGGGCTTAGCATAGATAGCCTTTATAATGTTGAGGTATGTTCCTGATATCCTTAGTTTTTCAAGTGTTTTGAACATGAAGGGGTCCTGTATTTTATCAAATGCTTTCTCAGCATCTATTGAGATGATCATATGATTTTTATCTTTGAGTCTATTGATGTGATGGATTATATTTATTGATTTCTGTATGTTGAACCAATTTTGCATTCCTGGGGTAAACCCTACTTGATCATGATGCACTATCTTTTTGGTGCAAGGACTGTTTATGTGAGATGTATCAGATGACCCTGTTTACAATAATGTTTTGTAGCTTTGATTGATTACCACTATAAATCTTGTATAAACTGATCAGAGGAATTGCAAAATAAAAAGTTTATCTTTATGAATGTACTAATGTTGGTCTGGGAACATCTGACACACATTACCAATTACATCTGCAGAATAATAAACGCCTTAATTCTGCCTGTGGTACTCAAAATCTTAAACTGATTTTTAAACCACCACCTCCTATGATTTTGTAAAGATCTAAGGATATTATGTGCAGTAGCTCAGTGAGCTCCAAACCAAAAATATGGTGTGTGTGTGTGGGGGGGGGGGGGATAAACAAGCAAAAATGTGGTGAAACAAGTCATTTTTGTTATTGTTGAATAGCATTGCCACTTAGCTGGAGGAAGGACTTTGTACAGCAATGATACTTTAAACATTGCTAGGAGACTCACTGCGTATTTAAATAGAGGGCATCCTCTTTTGTTTTGTTCTGTATACTAATAAGCTAAATTCCAACCACAACAGGCAGGATTTTATCTGTTCTTGGGATTAAGGTTTATTTGAAGATTTGAACTAGGCTTTTTAATAAGATTGATGATGCCAAAATGTTGGCTTCAGTAGGCCATAAATTTGGGGGAGGCACAGAAGTCATGCATAAAGGGGAATCCTAGAAAGAATGGCATTTTCCCTCAGTTGAGGAATCAGAAAAACAAGCCTTTCTTCTAATAGTAGCAGAAACAAAGACAGAGCCCTCCAGGCAGGGTGTGGAAGGGCTCATTTCCCTCCAGTGTGCAGCTACTCCTCACCTACTTTATGTACAATGTTGGTTCCTGTCTTGGAAGACTTTCCAGGAGGAGAAGCAGAGAGCTCTTCCACAGACCTTAGGCCTTAGCAAGGTCTATAAAGCACTTACAAAACTTCACAAAAACCTCAGCTAAGAGAGCTGAGAAATGTATAGCTCCTGGCCATGGGATGAGCTAGGCCGTAAGTAGAAGCTCAGGCCCACAATGAGATGGATCCAGAGTAACCCTATTCAAGGTTCATCCTCAGCACAGGGTTGTAGCTCCATGGTAGAGCACCTGCCTACCATGCACAAAGCCCTGGGCTTCCTCCCCAGCACAAAAAAACACAAAACAACCTCAAGATCCTCCAAAGGCATGTCATTGCCATGTGATCTCTGCTGTACTTCTCCCCCATCAGGGAGGAGAGATTTCCATGGTCATATGCAATAGCAAACTCCGTCAGAGTTGACTAGGTGAAAGTGACCCCGTGAGAAGAGAAAGGCCCCTTTTAGCAACTGTCTTCCGCTGCTTCCAGCTAAAATGTCTGACTGCTTTGTTTTGCACAAATGAGCCTGTAATCCAACTGTAACTAATTTTTTTTTGGGGGGGGTGCCAGGTATTGAACCCAAGGGCAATTAATCACAACTCCAGTCGTTTTGTTTGTTTGTTTGTTTGTTTTTTTGTATGTTATCTCTTTATTTTTATGTGGTGCTGAGGATGGAACCCAGGGCCTCACACATGCTAGGTAAGCATTCTACTGCCGAGCCACAACCCCAGCCCCTCCAGTCATTTTTATTTCGAAACAGGGTATCACTAAGTTGCTCAAAGTCTCATCAATTTGCTGAGGCTTGTCATTATCCCTAAAGAACAAAGTACAACAAATATCTGCCCAGATTCACACCGTGTTAGGTGCCATTAGTCATCTGGAGGTGATATAGGACCTATGGGAGCCTGGACTGAGGTCAGGTGCAGGACTAGGCCCTTTTGCATCAGGGCCTTCAGCGTCCCAGGTCTGGGTGTCCTTGGGGTCCTAGAACCAATTCCTTTATATTTCAAGGGATGGTTTACACTCAGTTTGGCCTATATTACACTATTAATTCTGTTGCATGATTTCTTTATCTCTACAAAAACATTATGCATATTAATTACTTTCATAATACATCTAAGCAACTCCATTATCATCTTTTTTTTAAAAAAAAGTGATTGAAAATGCTAAAATTCTTTTGTTTTTCAAGATACTGGGAATCTGTTAGAATTGTGAGCAATATATGTAGATACATAGATTGAGTGATAGATTTAACGCTTTGTACTTTAGTATATTTTTGGTTTCAGTTACGTGATATATCTCTACATTCAAGTTTTTTTTATATTTATTCACAATATTGGTCTCATTATTTCAATTGCATTCTTGACTTGGCCTCCTTCAAGTACCTCTAGACTCATCTATAATTATCTACCCAGGTATGGGTCAAGTTAAACAGTTAAAACCCCTGTGTGCATGGACCTCATATTGTGGTTCCTAGTGCTAATAGGAGCTGAATAAATATGCCTGGATCTCAAGGAAATTATAACTGAAGTTACAACAACCACAGGTCCTCTTTTTGTCTAGGTCAGAGCTGGCCAATTAAGTTTAGGATATCTGAGCTGCCATAAGACTGGAGGCAAGTACATCCATTCTCTTCTCTTCTACCTCTCCCCCCTTCTCCCACCCCCACCCCTCTCCCTACTCGTGACCCAGTGCTGTCCTGACAAATCTCCTTCAAACTCCTCCTCGGTGCTGCTCTCCAGAGCCTTGGCAAAGAGTCTCTGGCCTTTTTAAAGTCAGCAGCAAGGGCCACCAGCCTCAGAGCCTGGGTGTGATCCGCACCATCCTTCTTCTAGGATGCCCAAGAGTTTCTCATTGCTTCTTAGAACAAAATCGCACTCGACTGAGAAACCAATGGCTTCAGTGGTGACGGCACCATCGGAGGGAGGCCAGGCCCATGCAGAAACCTCCATCCACGCGCCTGGTGACCCTGCCTACTAGATGTCCCCGCCAGCTCTGGAGGTATGCACAGGATCACAGGAGACAGAAAAGCATTCTCTCCCCTCCTGCTGCCCCTGGACCTGCTTCTCCGGGCTGGGTGGGTTCGGGTGGGTGGACCGTGCGGGTTAGCTCGGACACAGGGAATGACGAGTGTGGATTCACCAGCCCCAGAACCCCGCGTGGGAGACCGGTTCTTGTACCCTCTGTTTGTCATTAGGCTTTCAGGTTTGTTGGGGCGGGGGGGGGTGGGGGGGTGGGGGTGGCAATTTTTTTACCTTGCTTTCCAATGTCCCTCTAGATACAAATCATGTAATACTGATTTGTTGATGTTTTGTTCACGGTTCTATCTCCAGTGCCCAGAAAAGTATCTGAAACATAGCATTAACTCTACTTTCAGGTACAAAATGAATAAAAGGAGAAATGGATTTAAAATATGCTGCAATTTCCAATACTTACTCGAGGGGGCGATAGTCACCATGAAATAGAGAATGCACCTTTTTTTTTTTTTTTTTTTTTTAATCAATTTTAAACCTTGTATTGATGAAAATATTTCTTAAATAACGGAGTTTTTTGTTTTGATACGACTTTGGACATATTGGTGAATTTTCTCTGTCACAAAACAAACAAGTTGGCAAATTGCTATATTTCATATAAAAGTTATATATATGATATAATTGAGCAGAGGCTTCAGAGGGGCCCTGTGGCTTAGCTGGTCAAAGCGCCTGTCTAGTAAACAGGAGATCCTGGGTTCGAATCCCAGCGGGGCCTACGTGGTTAGGTTTTTGTGTTTTCCATAGTGTGTGGTCACTAAGTATGTCAAGAATGCCTTGAAGAATTTATGAGTGGCTAAGATCTGTACTGAATTGTTCCAATTTGCATGATGATGTGTAATTTGGGATAAAGGAGAAAATGAGTAAGATTTCTAGAGCTAGTAAAAAGCAAAAGGTTTGCTCTTGATTGTTAAGACTGAGACATAATGAGAGTTGTGAAAAAATAAATCATCTTGCAGCGGGTGATAGAGACAACCATTTCAAACTGTCTTGGAAATTCATTTTCAGTCTCAGCCTGTAATAGCCAAAATCTTCAGCTAAATGATGGATTTTGCTTGTCAATAGGAGGCAAAGCATTGATAAGCCATGGTATTTGATTTGGAATCAGATTCATTTTTTGAGACCAAGGAAAACAGCCCTGCTAAAATTTAGACTCGGGCCCTTCTGGTTTTGAAGGACCCTGCGAATTGCTACATTTATGCATCACAGGATCCTCCTGAGAATGGGGATAAAAATGTAGCTCAGTGGTGTTTTGAGAAAATAAGTCACAAATTGAGTCATTCTCTTGAAACTTCAATGGCACTGTCGTTCATAAACTAGGAGCGTGCCCTTTGAGACTGGGGCCTGCTCATGAGGCTCTGGGTTCCATCCAGAGAGGTCGAAGGCAGCACCCCAGCCCTCTTCAGGGGAAGTACTCCACACTAGGCCTGAAAGGCTGGTCACCCCTCCCCTGAACTTAAACTAGTGCTCCCTAGTCTACTTCCCAGGGAACTGAGCAAAATGAGGGCCCCAGGTAACTGTCACATGGCTATGTGATCGCCTTAAAAATCAAGTTCTGTGAAGGCGAAAAGGCTTGTAGGTGGAAGGGTTATTCCTATCCTACAGTTACCCAAAGTAGGTACACTCGGGTTAAGTGGCCCCAAACAGTCTCTGACTGAAATATCAAGTGCAAACTCCTGCTGGTAGTTAAACCTGCCAGTTCCTCCAAGTCTGCCCATGATTAAGGCGTGCAGCCTGCGCACAGCTCTGCTGAGACAGGAAAGTGGAATCCTGGCCTTCTCTTCTCCTGTACTTAGAAAAGCCCAGAGAAGTCACTTAAGGGAAGAAGTTGCAGCAGAATAATCATGCCACCATTGTTTAAGGCTTTGTAAGACATCAAGAGATTCTGTGAGATTTTTTTGCAGAGGTGTGGCATGAAATGTTGTTTAAAAGATCACATTAAGACAATTCAATAAATCAAACAAACAAGAAGACTTCAAGGAAGAGGAAAACATTTGAAAAATAGAATAACCAAATTTTTACTAGCCATTGGCTTAGAAGTCAGATGGTGAAAATTATTTTTTAATTAATAACTTTCAATCTTTTTATATATATATATACACTCTGAAACAGGCAGAACATTCTTCAAACAAATCATTCATCTCAAGAGCCTTCTTCCCTGGCTTTATCTTCTACTGGGCCCATGGATCTGCTGGTCAGAAGACCCATATTTAAAGGAATTATCTTGCTGCTGTTGAAAACATTAAGGGCCTAGCCATGCAAACTCTCAGTACTATGGTTTGAGTATCTCCACCCACCCAGCTTGATATTTAATTCCCACTGTGGGGAGTTAAGGGATGGAAACTTAATCCTACTGTGGAAGTTGGAGGGACCTCTGTGGAATGATGAAGGTTAAGGCCCTAGGTGTGGGCCCTGGCCACAGCCGCATAATGTCCTTTGGCCAGAGAGAAGCAACAGTAATCAAGTCTAATAAGCCATCATTTTAGTCACTTTTTTCCATGTTAACTAGTCCAGAGGTCTACCACTGGGAACTTACCTGAGTTGCCTATGGAGTTCCATTAATATACAAATGAGTAGGACCTACTGCAGACTTATCAAATCCTTCTCTCAATATTGCAGATGTATTTTTCAATCAGGTTTACATGTTAGTGGTTTATTATGTCTCAGAATTATTATCTTACATCTCAAGGTTTTTTTTCTCTGTAAAGATTATGTTTGTCTACTTTTATAGATTGAATGTTATATTAAATTAAATGCTGTCTTCTTTGAAAATGTGGTTGATGGTCATATGTATTACGTCTAAAACTTATTTTGGATTGGTTTTATAATCTTATTTTGCAAAATGCCACAGAAAAACCAAAATTCCTTATTTGTGTCATTATTCTTGTTATGAAATCTCATCAGATCTTTCACTTTTGAAAAAGTTACAAACAATAAATCAACTACAACCATTTTAAATCTTTTTTGCCTGCATGTAGTTATTTTGTTTTATTTTGATGCTTCCCCAAATCCCCTGCAACCAGCTACAGAACTGAGAACTCAGAAAAAGGACCAGCTCCAAGCTTCATGGGACAGCCTATGCAGGTGCCTTTGGGCACAGACTCCTGCTGACATCGCTTCCCCAACTTCAGGACCACAGGGTTCTACTCAGTCAGCATGTACAGAACTTCAAGATTCGCATGGGCTCCTGAGACTGTGCTGGGGAAACAAACAGCCCTGGCAACAGAAAGACACTTCCTGTAGACTGCAGAAGCAGAGCATGCTTCATTGACTTAGCATTGACAGAGCTACACACACATGAAGGTGCACGAAAGTAACGGCAAAATGAGAACTGTCTCACTCATTTTATGCTGCAAACCCAAGAGGGTGGTAATTTCTCTTAACCCTTTGAGAAGCCAAGAAGTGCAGCTCATGTCGGTCTCCCACACATCTGAGAGCCCCTGAGCACATTCTAGAAGCACGTTTTCACAGATCTAACGTTAATTGGGCCCATGATCTTGGAAATAGCCTACTTTGCAAAAACTGGAGGCTGGGTTTTTGGGTTTTTTTTTTTTTTTTTTAAATATTTATTTTTTAGTTTTGGGTGGACACAATATCTTTATTTTACATTTATGTGGTGCTGAGGATCAAACCCAGTGCCTCATGCATGCTAGGTCAGCACTCTACCACTGAGCCACAACCCCAGCCCCTGGAGGCTGGGTTTAATCCTAAAAGCATTCATCTCTACTCCAAGGTTAGAGTAGAACTTAGACTCACTGAAGCTGCAAGGAAAGACTGTGGGAAGGCTGGGGAGATGAGCACTCTGCCCCACATAAATGAAGAGAATCACTTTCTTTGACCCTTCAGTGGCTAACTCAAGAAGTAGCAGAACAAGAATCAACTGGATAGGACGGCATGATCCAGGGCCCTGTGTATCTCAGCAGCAGAGCACTTGCCCAGCATGCCCAGGGCCCTGGGTGCTATCCTCAGGACTAAAAAGAAAAACAAAGAATCAGGATTGTGTGAACCTCTCAGGGCTGTTGGTGTTTTAGTGGTCTGCTTTCTGGACATAGAAAGAATTCCTTTTTATTTCCTCCTAAGTTATTAGGAGCCATCTACTTAGAACAGTTTAGTAGACTATTCTTTTGTAAACTGAAACATTCCTGAATGTCTGTTATCCTTCCTGACCCCTCCCAAATAGGAAACTGGTATTGAGTACCATAAGTAATCATGTAGATCAATAAGACCCTGTCCTCCTTTTCTATAGAACCTAATTGGAGCCAAAGCTTTGCCTTTAATGCCATATTTGAAAAGGATGCTCATCTGATCAGATATGACCTGACATGTTTAATAGACTAAAGCTGGCCTCAGGAGACTTACAGAGCCATCTTGGGAAAGCTAGTCTACCGCCCAGCCTGTAAGCGACTATGGAAAGACACTTCCTGGCAGGCCCAGTCTGTGAGAACACCTTTCTAACTCATCAATTTTAACCTATTGTTGCCTTTGAGCAATTTTATAATTCTTTGTACATAGATAGGCACTATTATCTGGGTAAGTTCCCCAAGGGCCCATGTGTGGAAGGTTGGTTCCCAGACCATGTGCTCCTGCAAGGTGGTGGGAGCTTAGGAGGTAGGTCTGGGGGGAGGTTCCAGGTAACTAGGGGCTGCCCTTGACAGGGGTTGTAGGGCCCTGGTCTCCAGTCTCCCTGCCCCTAACTGCAAGGAGAGGACTGGCTTTTGGCCCCACCACTCTACTGCCATGGTGTCCTGCCTCTGGCACAGGCTCAGAAGCAACAGACACCAAAGCCATGACCCCAGAATACCTCTCCTTTTTAAGTTGGTTATCTCAGGTTGCAGTAACAGAAAGCTGACAAACACAATAGACATGAAACTTCTGCCTTGTCCTGTGGACAGTCATGCCTGCATTTCCAGCTCAATTCCTTTGCTCCATATAAATTGGTACCTTTTGACTTTCCCTCCACACTAGTTATAGCATTGAATAAATAAAATATTTAATCAGTCTTCATTTTTTTATTGAGGCAAAATTCAAACAACAAAAAATCAACCATTTGAAATTGAACAATCTGGTGGCATTATGTCTACAATGTTGTGCAGCCATCACTCCTGTCTAGTTCTAAAACCTTTCCTCACCACCGACCAGAGACCACACTCACTCAGCAGTGGTCCTTGGGGGTGTCCCGGCAGCTTTGAGTAACCACTGAGCTAGTTCTGTATCTCTGCATTGACCTCTTCTGGACACTTTGCTGAATGGAGTCATACGCCGTTTGACCTTTGGGACTGACTTCCTTCCCTTACACGTTTGAGGTTCTAGGTTGTAGTGGTTGTTAGCATCTCCTTATTTTTTATTTTAAGCCAGGTTCCACCAAGCGGATATTCCACATATTTATCCACTTACCAGGTGATGGGCACTGGAGTTGCCTCCACCCCTGAGCTATTGTAAATAGTGCTGGTATACACATTGCTAGTATTTGTTTGAACACCTGCTTTTGATTCTTTGGGATGAGACTGTGGAATCATCAACTGTACATTTAACTTTCGCAGGAGCCACCAGGCTTTTGCTGGGTGGCTGCAGCATGTTTCAAATCATTAGCGTCTACAGGGGCTCCAATTTCTCCACGTCCTCACCAGCACTTGACCCTTGAGTGTTTTCTTTGAGTTAGTGGGTAGGAAATCACATCTTATTGTGGGTTTTGTTTTTATTTCCTTACCAATAATGTTGAGCATCTCTTCACGTACTTGTTAGTCATTCTGATATTTTCTTTCAAGAACTATCTATTCAAGTCCTTTGCTCAATTTTTAATAGGTTTGTTTTTCTTCATTGAATTCTAAGGATTCAATGAAGGACATAAAATCCTTACCACACATTATTTTTAAATATTTTCTCATTCTATAGGTTGTCTTTTCATTTTGATATGTCCTCTCATGCTCAAAACTTATTATTTTCAATGAAATCCAATGTATGTATTTTTCTTTTGTTGCATGCATTATTTGTGACCTAAGAAGACTTTGCCAAGTTTAAAGTAATGAAAACTCATCCATTTTCTTCTTACAGTCTTATGTTTAGCTCTTATCTTTAGGTTTCTAACCCATTCTGAGTTAGACTTGTATAAAGTGGAAATCCACCTCACTCTTTCACATGTGGATATTCAGTTGTTCTAGCGCCCTTTGTTGAAGAGTTGTTCTTTTTCTATTGAATGGTCTTTTCAGTCCTTGCAAACTTCAGCTGGCCATGAGGGAATGGGCGTATTTCTGGACTTTCAATGCAACTCTGTCAATGTATATGTTATCCTTATGCCAAAATCACAGTGCACTTATTATGATAGTTTTGTAGTAACTTCTGAAATCAGGAAATAGGAATCCTCCAACTTTGGTTTCCTTTTCATTTGGAGTGCCTTGCACTTTCATATCAATTAAAATTCATATTTTTTCATTTCTGCAAAAAATATCATTGGGATTGCATTCAATATTGTTGAGGGCCACAGCCGAGTCGGGATGACACATGGCATTTTTGCCAGAAGTAGTGGTTGAGAGGTGACGCCAGGGAGCCATTCGAGCCATTAAGATGATGACTTTTGAGTTCTCATGGAGTTCCCATTGAGTTCGCTTTGGTTGGGGAAGTGCTGGAGGAGGGATTTCTGCTTGGTGGTTCCGGAAGGAGCCTCGTGGGTGGCCTTCGGGAGAGTTCCCAGGGAGCGTGTGTGGAGTGTGCTGGTGGAGTTCAGAAATAAAGTTTGTTCCTGCTTCAGTGGCTCGTGATGCGGCAAATATGTAGACAGAATTGGGTGGAACTACCATCATCACAATATTAACTCTTGTAATCCATGAACATGGGATATTGTGATTATTAATTCTATGTATCAGCTTGACTAAACCACAGTACTTAGCTATTCTAGATGTTTCTGTGAAGGTACTTTTTGGATGGAATTAGTGTTTATATCCGTGGACTTCAAGTAGAACAAACTGTCCTCCCTAAGTGTGAGTGGGCTTCATCAGCTGCGGTCCGTAAGAGAGAAAAAAATTAACATCCCTTGAAGAAGGGAAAATTCTGTAGCAAAATACTTTCAGACTCTGGCTTGCAACATCAGCTCTTCCCTAGACTCCAGCCTGCTGTTCAGCCCTGCAGACCTCCAACTCACAGGCTGCACAAGCATGTTAGCCACTTCCTAACACCTCTCTCTGCACATGTCTGTGTGCGCGCGTGTCACACACACACACACACACACACACACACACCCTATTGGTTCTGTTTCTCTGGAGAGCCCTCACTAGTACAGAAGTCTTTCCTTTTTTCATAGGTGTCCATTAACTTCTCTCAGCAATGTTTTCCAGCTTCTGGTGTACAATTCTCACATCTTATTGATTAAATTCATTCTTCAGTATTTTTTTATCATGTGTTCATTTTACATCTGTGAGAGTAATGGTTTTATCTTTTTAAATTATCTTTTGCCACAGAACTATATAGTTTCCTTTGATCCACAAAGTGGTCTGGAGCCCCTACTGCAGGACTCTGAAATGCCACATAGTTTCACACAGAAAGGGCCTTATTCAATTAAAACAAAATAAAAGGGGCTATTTTGTCTCCTTCTCTCCAATCCTGCTTATATATATTCTGCCCCAGCTGTGGGAGGAATTTAAAAGGTCAAGACTCAATTCCTAGCTGGCTGAACCAATTCAATTGAAAATAAGTTCTATTTCTGTATGGCTATTCTATTTAATGTCCTGTTTGAAGGATTGAATGAGTGTTGTTAAATTAGAGATCTCCAAGGTACATGAAGTGAAAAAAGGAAGACGTTACATGTGTATGTTGCAGCATATATGAAGTAGGACAGAAGATAGGAAACTAGAAAGGAAAAATAAAATGCATATTCATATTTACATCCATCTATATGCACGAAGAAAATCAAGGAGGATACTATGAACTCTGAATGATAGTGATATACTGGAGTAGAGCTGAGAAGTGGGCAGACGGGGGATGAGAGATAAAGGAAACTCTTCGCGGTGTACCTGTTTAGTTCCTGGTCATTTGAATGCATTTTCTTATCCAAGGGGGGGGGGGGGAATGTGTATTTCCTTAATTTCCAATGGTCCTCAAATTATCCTTAAAGGCTCGCTCCCGCTCCGGGGCTGGTTGGCTCGCTCTCTCGGTCCATTCTTCCTCCGTGACGTTGACCGTCGTGCTTCCTTCGTCTTAAGACCTAGTTCCTCGTGCACTGCCCCAGGAGGAGACACCCAGGCGCAGGACAAGCAGTGCGCGGTGCGGGGTGGAGGTCTTGCTGGCTCCTGTCACCGCGGTTGCGGTGACAGTCGCACAGAGGTAGGGCTCCGAGCAGCACCCACTGCCTGCGCGGCTCCGCGAAGCGCGCTCAGCTGGGGCACCCCCGGTGTGGAGTGCGGCGCAGACGGCCCCAGGAGGAGGGCTCTCCGCTCCGCTCCGCTGGGTCCGCCCTGGGGGGGTCCACTCCTAGACCTCGGCGCACCCTGGCGGCTCCTTCCCCTCCGAGGTCAGCGACAGCCTTCCTTGTGCTTTAACCCCGCAAGTAGAAGACCGAGCACAGAACTGTGACATTAGTTCTGGACCAGGGCAGAGGAAGGCCCGGCGTCCCTCACCCCGCTACTTACCCACGGGAATCCGTGTCCACGCCGTTTCCACCGCTCCCCTTCAAAAGGAGGGACCACCCCAGGCCGCGAGGCCAAGTGTGGGGAGGAACGGGACGGGCGCGCAGAGGCCCAGGACTGGCCTCCGAGGGGAGGACGACCACAGCGCGGGAGGACGCGGAGGACTCGGGGTACGCGGGAGGAGCAGCGGGGACGGGTGAGGATGGGTGAGGACCGGCGAGGACGCGGGAGGATGGGTGAGGACCGGAGAGGACGCGGGAGGACCCGAGGACGAGGAGGACATTGAGGGCACGGAAGACCCCGCGCTCCGCCCCGGCGCGCCCACCTCCGGGTCCAGTCAGGCTCCGCGATCCGGGGCTCCGGCACGGAAAGCAGGTGGACCCCTGGGCGCGCCCGGTGCCGCCGCGCGCGGGAGATTGCCAGCGCCTCGGAACAGCGGCCGGAGTGGCCGGCATTTTCTCCGCAGGCATCGCCTCGGGGTTCTTCCCAAAACAATGCGGGAAACTTCCAAATTCCTCCTGCTTCCCGGTCCCTGAGCGCACCGTGCCACCGCGCTCGGCTTCCTATTTCCTTTCTAACTGCTAAGAACTTGCGCAGCGGCGCCCAGGAGTAGCCGGGTTCGGTCCGGAGACAGAGGGCGGAAGCGGTCCCCCAGGAACCGGTTAAAGTTGGGAAAAGTTAAAAGGAGCAACTGGCCCGTACGGGGATCGAACCCGCGACCTTGGCGTTATTAGCACCACGCTCTAACCAACTGAGCTAACCGGCCGCCAGTGAGAGGCCGTGCTTTCTTTCATGTTTTGAACTATCTCTAATGTCCGGGACGTTTTACGAAGAATGAGTTCCGCTCTTCTTATTATTTATTATTTAAAAAGGAAGAGGGAAGGACTCCGCACCAACAAGAGAGAACTGCTCCCTCTGGGAGGCTGGGCCCTGTGCGCGGCGACCCCTCCTCTCCGCATTTTCCGTCGGCAGCTCGGCGCGGGGTCAGCCTGGCGCTGTCGCCTAGCCGGGTGGCGACGCACGCAGACGCCAGGGCGTACCGAACGCCGCGGCCGGGGCCTCGAGGACGCACCCTGAAGAGCCCCAGCTCTCTTCCCGCGCTCGAAAACGCGAGAGTCGCGCCAGCGACGAGGCCGGTGGAGGCTGGAGGCCGTGGCGTCCAGCACCGGACAGTCGCTGGGGTCGGAAGACGCGGGTCGCCGGCCGGTCCGGAAGCTTGCAGCAGGAAGCGGCGCGAACCTGCGCCCGGGCGAGCCCCGCGCCCGCCGGACCCACCCGCTGGCGGAGCGCACCCAGGAGCGTTGGGCAGCACCCCCGCGCCCTGCGGTCCTGTGCATCCCACAGCCGCTGGTGCAGTTTCCAAGTTTCTCCTCCTGTTTCATCTGAAGTTGAGACCCCATGAATACTGGAAGGACACCTTCTCCTCTTTCGCTTTTTCTTCTTTTTGAGAAAGGAGCCCTGTATCTTTTGATAAACCAGGTCGACTATTCATTTGCATCCTTTCCGCCAAGAAATTTGTAAATTGTGACTTTTTTAAAAAGGGGGTGAGCTCGCGCTTTTTATTTGAGCACCATTTTACTCCTCCAGCTCTCAGCTCTCAGACCCTTTCTGCCCCTCAGCCGGGGGCCCACTGTTTGGGTGCTGGGCGGCCTCTGCTCTCCGGGCTCACAGTCTGTTTTTGTCTAGATCTCTCGTCCGGGATCCTTGCTGGGGTTGCTCGTGGCTCTCCACCCGACAGTGCAAACACAAACTGCCCTAGGTTGATTTCTCTTAGTTCCCCCGCTGCTACAGTTTGGATTTTAAATGTCCCCCAGGTCCTTGTGCTCAAGGCTTGGTCCCCAGCACGCTTGCAGCTACTAGGAGTTAGCAAGGCCTTTAGGTCGGACGTGCCCTCCACCGGAACAGCGGAAGCCCCGCCCCTTCCGCCTCCTGACCACTTCCGGTTTTGCTCTGCGGTCCACTTGGGCCATGGTGAGCTACACGTCCAAAGCAACAGGGTGCATTTCACTCTGCATCTTTCGGGGTCTTCTTATGTCCATCCTACATATGACATCCAGGGGGCTTATTCCAATAAGGAGGATAAGGACAGGTACATCTTCCAGAAACCTTGACATATTTTCATACCTATATTTATCATTGTATCTGAATGTTTTTATTAGTAGACGGATTGCACCTATAAAACTTAGGTATGATTTGTATTACAAGGTAATGTATTAGTGTTTACTTGTATGCATATTATATTTATTCATATCCTATATTTAGTTATATTTATTTGTGTATCACCAGTGAAATCAGTTATTATTACTAAGAGCAATAAACATATTCAATTGCCTTTGATTCAATGTGTTAACATTAGCATTATACCATTTCTATAAAACTCAGAAACCTCTACTTTTTTTTTTTTTTGTACTCTTACATAAGAGCAAATATCTTGGTATCTCTTTCTTGTAGTGTTGGTTGCTGCCTTGTTAATTGGGTGGTTAGTAGGCTGAGACTTTCCCATACTTTGGGTTCCTATACAAACTGAAGTTCACTGTAAACAGTAAATTAAGTTTACTGAAAGTAAAACTCACCAATCAGAAACCACCAAACTGACCTCTAACTAGGGGTATTAAACTAGTATCAGTCAAATGCCTTTTCTGTGTCTTGCTTCCTGAACACCTGTAGTTCCTCCTGTGGCCCTCTCATCTGGTGTTGCCAGATGCCACAGTGGTCTGCTCAGATTAAATCTTTACAGTGCCTACGTTGTTTGTTGTTATTTTTGCTGTTTTACTAGGGATTGAACCCAAGACATTTTAAACCACTGAGCCACATCCCCAGCCCTTTTAAGTTTTTACTTTAAGACCAGATCTTGCTAAAGTGCTTAGGGCCTCACTGAGTGGCTGAGGCTGGCCTTAAACATGTGATTCTCCTGCCTCAGCCTCCCAAGCCACTGGGATTACAGGCATGCACTACCCGCCCAGTTTATCTTTTAACAATAGGGATTGGCTTTATGATGGTCATCCCTTGAGGAATCAGCTTCCACTCAGGTTTTGAAACCATGTGTTCTCTCCCTCTCTCTCTCTCTCTCTCCCCCAGCCCCCCTCTCTGCTCCACCCCCAACCCCAGCAGCTTTCTTCACAGAGCCCAAAACCCTTTTCCTGGTGGACAGCCCAGTTAGTGTTTTTGATTGGCAGTTAGTCTTCAAGTCTTCATCCTTGGTTTTGTTTCGGTTTTCACAGCAGCAATGGATTGCTTCTTGTGTTTTAATTTGCATGTGAGTGACTTGATTTTGAATCTTCTGTCTGCTCATCTAATAACTTTAGATGACTGTTACTTTAGTGACTGTAACTTTGTTTGGACTTTGACTTCCAGAACCAGTTCACCCTATTTCTTCTCACACACTGAAATCGCTCTTGCTGTGTTTCCCACCTGTTCCTTTCCCCCATGACTTTGGCAATGGGATGACTAAAACTGACATGCATTCTTCTATCATCTAAGTACATTGTCCAAGTCAAAGAGTTTCTCCCAGTGCAGACACAGCAGAGCGCTTCTCCCATCCTTCGGTCCCAGATGAGTTCACAACTCCTCATTGGTTCAAATGCTAAGAATCTCATCTCCCGTCCTCATCTATGATCGCTGGATTCAACTTACACTAAGCAGCACGGTTTTTAGACCTTTCTTATCTGCCTCAAGTTGGTCTTTCACCACTTCCAATAGTTTTGGCCTCTTTTGTGCCTTTATTTTTTCTATTTCTTCAGATAATCTTCCTTTGAAATATTCAAAGATTTCTCCATCTGCTCCTCTTCAGCAACTATCTGGTTGCTCCTCTGCAGGTTCTGGCGACCCATCAGGTGAGGTCACCAACTGATCTAAAATCACTAAGAATCACTCTGATTTATTCCAGTAGCATGATGTAGTCAAAGTCCTCATCAACAAAGGCTCATTATTTTCTTAATTATGTCCAGGCCTTCTGTCACCCTTCCAGACACTGCACAACACCACCGAGGTGGTCTAGATCTTTTCCTGAGGTAAGAAGAAACCAAGATCCTTGTTGATCACTCTCATTGTTCACCAGGGACACTGTGCTTTCCTTTTAGTGCTTCTTTCATGACAATTTTTCTTCAAAAAAAAAAAAAAAGCCATGACCTTGAAGCTCGCCCCTGTGGACCACCAGCGTGCCAAGGAAAGCTGTCCGTACAATGTGGAAAGCCAATAATTGGGATGTTTTATTTTGAACCCTCTGGGAAATTCGAGCCAGCTGAAGGGAAGGAAAAACAGAAAGCCACTCCTAGGTATGACTTCACGGACTGAAAGTGATCTTCACGTCCGGTCTTAGATCCACAGGTCTGGTCCTAGATCCCACTGGCAGGACTTTTCCCGAGCTGCTTTCCACAAAGGCTGCCAAGTTGAAGACAGAGAAGGACAGGGTGCCACCCACCAGCCCCAGAGTCACCACTGCCCTGTCATTGTCAACTGTCCTGTGACACCACAATGCTCCTCATTCTCAAAGACCCAAGGACAAAGATTTCTTTGAAAACCACCTGCATTGCAATGGTGCTGTTGAAATTTCAGTAGGTGTTGTTTGCTATGTCTTACAGAGTCAAACAGTGTAAAGTAACAAGAGTTGCACTAGTCAGGGCTCCCCAGAAACACAACCATGTGTGCAAGCATGTGTGCAAACACAGAAGGACTTTGTTTTAAGGAACTGGCTCACACAGTTGAGGAGGGTGATGAAGACTGTTTGCTTGCCCAAACTCTAGTGAAGCTCCTGCAGCTTCTCCTGGGCCTATCTGGGCACTTGCTCATAAATTCCAGTTTTAGTAATGAACCTGCCAAGTCTAGTTAGCAGAAAGCCTCCACCCTCAGTACCTGATAACCCAGTAGCTCATCAGGTTCTGCATGCTGCACCATCCCCAGGTGGTGTCCATCACCTGGACCATCTCATCCCCGATGCTCCTCTTGGTGGTCTTCTGTTCACTAGCCATCACACCACACTGGCTGGGAGTTCCCACTTGCCAATGCTGTGTCCAGAGTTGAGCCCAGTGTCTACCACACAGGAATACCCCGTTGCAGGGGTGCCTTAGCTGCTGCAACCGTTCCAAATAGTCTCCCATGCCAGGGTGTAGCAGGTGTCCCTGAATCCTATTTTTTTTTAAAAGTGAGCTTTGGCAAATCCAGAATCTGACAAGGGAGCCCAGCAGGCTGGAGACTCGGGAAAGGGCTGAGCTCTAATCCAAATACAACCTGCTGCCAGAATTCCCTCTTGCTGGAGGAGGTCTGCCTTTTCTTCTACTTAGCTGACTACAGGAATCCCACACGTTATGACAGGTAATCAGCTTCATTCCGTGTAAATATAAATTTCATCCAAAGGCACTCTCACAGAAACATCCAGAATAATGTTCACCCACACACAGTATCTCGGCACCATGACTGAGTCTAACTCACATATAAATTAACCATCCAAACTTGTGGATGTTTTTATCCTATAGTTTCTAGACAAGGTTGGAACACTCAGAGATGTGCGTCTTTTATTGAAAAAAAAATGTATATATAGTTTGATGTCATCACATAAATGGACACCAAAAAGGAGTGAAATGTGGACTTGATCAAGCACAGCTACATGTCAGGGAAAGTCTTGCCTGACAGTACTTGCAGTACCTCGAAGAGATGGCTGGATGTAGCTTAGGGCAGGTGCTTCCCTAACCAGAGGGAGGTAGGAGGAGTTGTGTGATTCTACAAAAGAAATTTTTTAAAAAAGAAAGAAGTCCCTAAATTCTGCAAGCAATTCAGAAATATGATGGGAAGAGAAAACAACTAAAAAAAAGAAAAAAATTGTAGTGTACCATGAGATAGAAGAAACATGCCTTTGTTACTGCTTATAGAATACAGGTAATCCAATCAATCTTCCTATTGTTATTCTTTCTTTTAAAACTTTAGGTTAAGTATCTTAAGAATAAACACAAAATAATATAGGTACAAAACAAGTATCCATATTCCCAAAGTTTCCATATTGAAGCACAGAAACAGTATAACACACCTCTACATGTTCACATACTATTGTTTAGTTAGTCCTAATATTGATTACTTTTGACACGTCTAACCGGTTCCATTCTTGTTTTAGAGAAACGCACACTTGGGTAACAGACCTAAGTGGCAAGGAAGGATAAGACCCCTCTAACTAAAAACTAACCTGTAAGCATCCTGTTTCCGCCCGGTTTCGAACCGGGGACCTTTCGCGTGTGAGGCGAACGTGATAACCACTACACTACGGAAACGGCTGCTGGCAGCCCTCCCTCCCATGTGTAATTGACAAGCTCTCCCTGTGGGGCTCCGGAGCATTCAGGGGGGTCTGCCCCTAGGGTCACTATGGTGGCTTCCCTCCTTCTTTTCTATTTGTCAATAATAACTCCGGGCTGAGCAAAGCCTCCGCCCTGGGTCCCAAATGCGGAAAGCGTGACAGTCTGTGGATTGATTTCCAGATCCCCGTGCTGTCTACACAGGTGACCGTGGGCACAGCGCTGTGATACTCGCCTCTCGGTGGCAGAAAATGACTCCGAAAACCATAAAGCAGACTTCTGAGCCCGGGAGAGGGCCAGAGGTCGTGAAAACTGCCGCAGCTGCCCTCGGGGTTCCCCGTACAGTTGATTGGCCAGCAGTAGCCACCTGGCTCCATGGCGAGACCAGCTTTCCGCAGACACCGGGAAGCGCCAGATCCCGCAGCAGAGCTCAAATTCCAAAGACGCAGCCTCTGCACTCAAGACCCAGGGTCTAGCAGTGAGGCTTCCTTATAAAGTCACGGTAATATCATCCTGTTGCGTTATTGCCCTAACTTATAGCTGGTGCAGACAGCAATGTTTTAAAAGGGTTATAAGTAACCTCACTCTTGATCTCAAGAACTTTCTAGCACAAGCCCAGATGTACACTAAATATGACGTTAAAGCAAATAATAATGATAGTAGTAGTAATAATAATAAGTATTTGCCAACCTAATTGACAATATCTGCTTTTTAGATGTAACTGGCCACAGTCACTCTTGATGAGGCTCAGACTCAGAATAGAGTTTTCTGGACTTACTGCTATAAAGTGAACGACCCATATAGAGTATTAATTCCCACTGTAGGGTGATGTGGTTTAGGGCATGCCACCCCAAAGGATGGCACTTTGACATTTGGGAAAACCATAAAAGTAGGAAGGTCATTCCCACCTCCCCCACCCATTCTCCCTAACCAGGTCTCAAGACCCTTACTCCAAGGGTGCCTTCCCTGCACCCTAAGGAAAGGAGCATTCTCACCACTGAAAATGCAGGGGAGACAGTGAACACTCAGATCTTGCTAAGCACCCCGCCCCCATTTATTGCCACTAGGACATATTATCCAGATTTCTTCATAGTTGTTCTCCATATTTATTTACCTCTTCTTCAAACCTAGCATAAATACACAGGGTTACCTGTTTCTTCAAGTATTCCTGTCCTTAGGAAGGCACCGTGGCACATAATCTTAATAAATTGGCGTTGTTTTTTTTTTTTCTCCTGCTGGTCTGTCTTGCTTTAAAGGCCTCAGCCATCAACCCAGCAATGAATGGGGAAAGATACTTCTTCTGATGCTGGGGATGGACAAGAGTGGGCTAGTAATCAAGGAAAGGAGGAAAACTGCATGACACTTCCGTGACAAGAGACTATGTTGAGATTTTCTTGAAATAGGACCATGAAGACTTTTTTCTTTTTTTCTGGAATGAAAACAGAAGGGAAGGTGAGAACTGTTACCTTCCTCAATCTCATTTACAAAAATCATTCTACATGCCTTTGTGCTAACTGGTGGGATCATCACTTCTCCATAATCCAAGAATTTAGACCTCTTGCCTGAATAATCTGCAGTGGCCTCTGAGGCGATGGTCTTGTGAGGCTCTGCTGGTATCCTGCAGTATCTCTAGCTAACACCTCTTCTTGTACCTGAGGCCCCATAGGGTCAGACACAAACTGTACCCTTGGTATATACACAAAGAATTGCATAGTTTTGTCAGTTTATATTGACAGAACCCTGACAGAGATCTTAATAGGAATGGATCTTAAGGGTATGGGATCAAGATGAAAGGATTTTAAATATTGCATAGATTTGATGTGTTGATATTGGGCTTCTAGGCAGAGATATCTTACTCAAGGTTATAGCTCATGCAGCTGAAAACAGCTCTAGGTTTTTCTGGTTAGTGGTTTGATGTTATGCACTCAAAGCCAGGGTGAGACCAAATAAATGAGATTGAAATATCAGTACTTCCTTGGTGTACTTTAGAACCAGTTATCTAAAGGTTAAGGAAGATTGAAATGCTGAATGGGGTTATGGAGCAATACCTAAGACCTCATGCACTTTGGGCTTTTCCAGAAAGCCTTTTTACCAAAGTCAAGAGAAATAAATTCATGAGAAGATTCCCAGCAGCCTTACAGTGCTCAATGGTGGACCTTCCCCATATGCTACAAATTACCACTGAACTGGAATCCCTAAGCACAAGGGTGATGACTGGAACCCAGACAACAGGAGCCCAGCGTTAGCAGCAAATCATCAAAGACGAGTTGGATGTCATTATGGACTGAACCCCCTCTCCCCTAATTCACGATGCTAAAGCCCTGGTTAATTCTGATGTGAGATGGGCAGTAATTAAAGTTAAAGGAAGCCACACAATGGGGCTCTAGTCCAGTAGGGCTGGTGTCCTTATAGGAAGAGGAATCTAATACAGAGATCATTCTCTCTGTATACACAGAGGGAAGATCACAGGAAGACACAGTGAGAAAGCAGCTGCTCACAAGCTGGAAAAGGAGGTCCCCAGAAATTAACTGCATCCTCCATCATGGAACCCCCCAGAACTGTTGTTAAGTAGCCCATTAGGCATCCTAATTAGGATCCTATTAGGCAGTGCACGTTGGCTAATGCAAGCTTGTTTAACAAAGTAAACAAAAGCACTAATCAGAATACTTTGGTTCAGAGATCTCTGGTGGTATATTACAGTGTCCCTGACTGTCTCATTTGGTTTTGTTCTTTTTCCCCCCTCCTTTCCTTCTCTCTTTTCTTTCATCTTTACTTCCTTTTTTTCTTCAGAAAAACAGCTTTCTTCCTACACTTTTCACAGCAGTCAGTGGTAGTGAAGCAAACTATTAAAGTGCTTTAAAAAGGAATGGTTCTGAACTGAAATTTGGGTTGGGAGGTGCAGCCCCACAGTGCAGTCTTGGTTATCACTGGAGTCTGAGAGATTGCCAAAGCCTCCAGGAAGCCATCTTCTAAGTGTCTGTGTTCATCAATTACATATTCTTGAAAAGATACTTTGTAAAATACACGTGCAATCTACACAAATCTGTTTCCTATTGGTGCACATTACTCCAAACTTTTTTTTTTCAAACGTCTGCACACATAATGCTCTTTCTTGTTCCCTTTTAAATATGCACAATACTTCACTATGTGGTTGTGCCATAATTTATCTAATCATATAATTCTGATCTATTCAATTAAATCATAAGTTTAAAAACACTTATTTAATAAAACCTGAATTATTTGAGTTTCTCCCAATCTACAGTTTTAAATGATGGTACAGAGAATAAGCTTCAACACTACAAAATCTCTCATGTGTGCAAGTATATGTTGCACACTGGTGGAACTGCTGCTTCAAAGGGCAGGCACATTTGAAAACTTGTTCTCCATAGCAGCAATGCACGATGCATTATCTGTGGAGAGCACAATTGAATAGAACACTGGTCACACAACTCCATGCTTCATTCCCTGCTACAACTATGAGAAGAATACAGGCAATTCAGAAAACCATGGTGGGTGGATGGGTGGGGCGGGGGTAGCGCATGGATCAGAGATTCTTGTAATAGGAGACTATTGCTGTCTCTGTCAAAAAGGTGAGATTTAGCCGCAAAGAGCCTGGAGAGGGGGAGGTCAAGCATAAGGCTGGGAAAGGGTTGAGTGGACGGGTCTGATGAAGGTGTTTGAGGAGTACTTTTTGTGAATTGCTGAAATTAAACATGCCAAACATTGATTGACAGAGTCTAGCCAGGGCCTTCTGCAATCCGTGTTTTTAATGTGTAGGTGCTAACCCTAGGCTATAGTGACCGAGTGTGTTAGAGTCTGTAAACAAGTCTGGATGGCGCCTGGCAAAATGCCAGAGGGAGTGGTTTGTGAAGTAACACCAGAGAGCCATTAAGTGTGGAGATTCCTTATTGGTGGACTGATGTATCCAGTTTATGCTAATTAAGATAAGCTGTGTGGAATGTATAAATACTGCTCCTGTCCTGCAATAAATGGCTCCCACTCCTGCTGTATCAATCTACACAAGTTGTTGGTCACCCCCCCCCCCCCCCCCCCGTTATTTTGCTGCAGCCGGACTGCGGCACTAGTGGCTAAGGCTTCCCGCGCAGGCCCATATCGGGCCACAGTGCTCCTCGGTGTCGCTCTTCCTACACTGTGGACAGGATCCGTACTGTGGACAGGATCCGTACTGTGGACCAGGACCCGTACTGTGGACAGGATCCGTACTGTGGACAGGATCCGTACTGTGGACCAGGATCTGTACTGTGGACAGGATCTGTACTGTGGACAGGATCCGTACTGTGGACCAGGATCCGTACTGTGGACAGGATCTGTACTGTGGACCAGGATCTGTACTGTGGACCAGGATCTGTACTGTGGACAGGATCTGTACTGTGGACAGGATCCGTACTGTGGACCAGGATCCTGAGGACGCGCCCCTGGTAACTAAGGAAGTGCGTGGGGCTCGCAGTCTGGACCCCGCTTTGGGGCGCGTGTGCAACTGCTAAACGCTGAGCGGCAGCAGAGCCATCGGATCTATTTTTAAATATCCAGAACAAAACTCCGCGTGCTGCTAATGGAAGAGCTGGACGCTTCCTCGAGGAGCTCCGGAGTACAGAAACAAGCCGGCTGCGGGGAGCCCAAACGGTCAGGGTTACGGTGCTGTGGGTGCGAGTTGCCAGCACTCCTTGGAAACCTCGCTGGGAAGCGGCCAAGGTGGGAAATGCGAATTGTCGGGGTGCGGGCCGGGTGTGGGCGGGGGGACCAGCGCCCCGCCCCTGGACCGCCGCGGACCGCAGCTTTATTTCTCTGCCTGTCTCGCCCGCATGGAGCCCTTAAGCAGGGCTTAGCCTGGTTTTCTGATGACGTCTGGCATTCTTTAACTGCATAACTGTCTCCATTTCGAGCTTGTAAATTGCTGACCTAATTCGGTTCTTAAGATATTTACCTTTTTTGAATTCTTGCCCGTTTACCTAATTTGGATGTGGGGAGGTGTTTCGGAAGGTCTTTTCTGCTGCCTAGAGACTGAAATTATTTTCCCGAAAGTTATGATTCTTTCGACAGTGAGATGGAAAACATGATTAATACCTTGATTGTATTTTATTTCACTTTGTTTAAAAGTTTAGAGTATGGATCACTAATTATTGATCTATTCCCAGTATCAATCCAACATAAATATATAAGAAAAATAAAATTGCTTAATGAATGGACACAGGAACTGACTCCCTAAATTAATGAAATTTTCACAAGTATAAACGACAGAAACCAGAAGAAACCAAATCAATGAAAATGCAAAGGACAACCACTCAATCAGATAAGTGATATTCAAAAGCGGAAAATTCCTTCATAAATATAAATTTTTAAGGGGATGTAACGTGCAAACTCAAACTTTATTGAAAGAATGTAACTTCTGCAAATTGAAATGATTTTTTAAAGAGTATTCTTAGTTGCAGATGGACACAATACCTTGATTTATTTCTAGGTGGTGCTGAGGATCAAACCCAGTGCCTCACACGGGCTAGGTAAGTGCTCTACCACTGAGCTACAACTCCAGCCCTACAACTCCTTTTTTCAACTCGTTTCTGTTTTCATCCTGATGCAACTGTTCTTACTTTCTTTACGAAGAACGTATGATTACCTTCGGTCATACTCCAGTGGTTCAATGGATAATGTATCCGACCACAGAGCAGAAGATTTTAGATTTAAGTCCTTGCTGGCTCAGTCTTTTTTGTGCTTACCCCTTTAATATATATATATATATATATATATATATATATATATATATATATATATATATATATATATATATATATTTATCTTTTTACATTGTTCAAATTGATAACAGAAACGACTTCTTGAAGTTCTTCAGAGAGGAATTCACTTGTTCTGATTCTTGGCAGATTTTATTTTGTATGTCCTGCACAACATTGCCATCTTGACTTTCTGGTAACTCTGCATGGATGCTCCAAGTACATCTGTTCTGCGATTTCATTATTTTTCCTGAAGTAGAGGTAAAAGTAAGGGATCATCATCTCCTCCTCTTCCTCCTCCTCCCCCTCGTCCTAGTTCTTTTAATTTCAGTATTAGGTTATACATAGTAGTTGGGTTCATTTTTACAAAATCACATATATGCAAGGAATTTAATTTGAAATTCCCCTTTTCCATCCAGTCCTCCCTCCTAGTCTCCTTCCTCTGCTCTACTAATCTTTCTTTTACTCCTTTATTTATTTATTTGTTTGGTTGGTTGGTACAGGGATTGAATTCAGGGGCACTTAACCACTGACCCACATCCCCACCCTTTTTCTATATTTTACTTAGAGACAGGGTCTCACTCAGTTGATTAGCACCTTGCTAATTGCTGAGGCTGGCTTTAATCTGGCGATCCTCCCTTCTCAGCCTCCTGAGCTGCTGGGATTATAGGCTTCCTTTGTTTATTTTTGGTTGGTACTTTCTGTGTGTGTGTGTGTGTGTGTGTGTGTGTGTGTATAATTCCCTTTGGTACCTTCATATATGCATATTACATGATTTCCTTAAATCAATTCCATATTTTCTCTCCCATCCTTCCTCCCTCCCTTTCTCCACCTTCTACTCCACTGATCTTCCCTATATATTTATGATAGTCGATCCTCTGCCAACCAGCTTCTTTCCCTTATTTTGCTCTAACTTACACATATGAGAGAAAACATTAGACTCTGGATTTACTGAGTCTGACTTATTTCACTTAGCATGATGTTCTCTATTTCCATCCATTCACCGAGAAAATATCACCATGAATTTTGTATTTATATCTTCCTCTTTTTTTAAATTTTTTACTTATAGATGGACACAATATCTTTGTTTTGTTTATTTATTTTTATGTGGTGCTGAGGATCAAACTCAGTGCCTCACATTTGCAAGGCAAGCAATCTGCTACTGAGCCACAACCCCAACCCCAATATCTTCCTCTTTTTAATGATACTGAGGAAGTGGATTGACTGAAAGAATCTTTGGGATGTAAACTTAAATGCCACAGTCCAGCTGCAGCAAAATAAGGGGGGTGGGGGGGGGGTGGGGGGGGTGACGAACAACTTGTGTATGTTGATACAGCAGGAGTGGAAGCCGTTTATTGCAGGACAGGAGTGGTATTTATACATTCCACACAGCTTATCTAATTAGCATAAACTAGATACAGCAGTCAACCAATCAGGAATCTCCACACTTAATGGCTCGCTTTTGTTACTTCTCAAACCACTCCCTCTGGCATTTTGCCAGGCACCATCCAGACTTGTTTACGAACTCTAACATTCCCCTGGCAAAATGCCAGGTGTTATTTTGACTTATTTACAGACTCTAACACTCAGATGCAAGTATTTTAAAAGGAATGAAGTTCAGAGGCATCATACAATATCTATGAACCCTGAAAGCATCGTTCTGAAGAAGTGAAGCCAGGCAGAAAAGACCACATTAAAAAAATAATAATAATAAGTTAATGGGTCTGGGGTATTGTTAGAGTCTGTAAACAAGTCTGGATGGCGCCTGGCAAAATGCCAGAGGGAGTGGTTTGAGAAGTAACAAAAGCGAGCCATTAAGTGTAGAGATTCCTGATTGGTTGACTGATGTATCTAGTTTATGCTAATTAGATAAGCTGTGTGGAATGTATAAATACTGCTCCTGTCCTGCAATAAAGGGCTCCTACTCCTGCTGTATCAACATACACAAGTTATTGGTCACCCCCTCCCCCACCCCCGTATTTTGCTGCGGCCAGACTGCGTAAGGGTTGTGGCTCAGTGGTAGAGCACTTGCCTAACATGTATGAGGCCCTGGCGTTGGATTCTTAGCACCACATTAAAAAAATAAATAAGCTAAAGGTCCCTTGACAACTAAAAATGTTTTTTAAAAAGATTAAATAAAATAATTTTTACACTGTATATAACTCTTATTTATACGAAATGTCCAGGATAAGCAAATCTAGAGACACAGCATTAGAGGTGGTCATGGCTAGAGAAAGAAGGGAATGGGAACAGAATTTGCTTAGTGTTTGATGAAATGTTGAGAAATTAGATAATGATGACGGTTGCACAACTCAGAGGATGGACGAAAGAAAATCCATGAATTACAGTGTCAATTTTATGGTATGTGGTTTATGGATTTCATGGTATAATTTTTAAAAATCAAGGAAGCGTCAAAGAAAAAGCAATAAAAATGGATCGAGATTTTCTTTTCTCTCGAGGGGCCGGACTCCCACTCCACCTCTCTCCTGCACAGCGTCTGTCCGTCTGTCCCGAGCGTCCACCCAGGAAAAAGGCGCAGGGCACTGCCTGGACAGATCCTGAATCTGGGAAGCGCAGCTGTGGGCCAGGGCCGTGTCCTGTTTGGCCGCATCTTGGAGCCGGGTTCCGCTGCCGTCAGTGTGGGACTTCACGGCCAAAGACCAAGGCCCAGGAAAGGTCCAGACAGGAGCCAAACCTACAGACCAACGGCGGAAAGGGAGGGCGCTGGGCTCCCCAGGGGGCTCCCCCCACTAACCCTAGGCTCTCGACATTGTCCGTCGGCGGGGCGGAGCGCAAGCCCGAGAGACTGGCCGCAGGCAGCCATCCCACCAAAGCCCCCATTTCTACTCCCCGGATGTGGTGCTGGAGATTATTTAATTATCTATGATAAGTGTGTGTTAACTCACATCTTCCTGGGATTACTGACGTGGTGACATCAATCAAGTCCTACCAATTTGCCAAAGATGCAGCTCCTAGGAACTAACTCCACGGCGTTGTCGTATTCCAAAGAACATGAATTTTTGTTTTTTACTTCAGTGTGTATGTTCTCCTCCAAAATGAATTTTTGGTGTTCAAAAAATGGCTAATTCCGCATAATTTGTTTCTTTTTGTTGTTGTTTGTTTGTTTTTAATATTTACTTTTTAGTTGTAGTTGAACACAACACCTTTATTTTATTTACTTATATATGTGCTGAGGATTGAACCCAGGGCTCGCATGTGGTAGGCGACTGCTCTACCGCTGGGCCTCAACCGCAGTCCCCCCGACCCGACCCGCCGCATTAATTTATTTCTTTGCCTTCTCTTCTTCCATCCAGGAGGACCCCCTGGGTTGGATGGCTGGAACCGAGCTGTAGCACACAGACATCCTGGATTGCAATTTAGGGGGCACAGTCTGTAGACTCTGTGGTTTTGAAAAGTGTTGACTATAGTTTTGTGGAATATTGTTTGAGGAATTTTATTCTAGGTGGAACCTAGAATAAAATTAAGTTGTTAAATGTCGTAGAAAATAAGAGCCTGTTGCTACTTTATAGATGTGATTTCAAAAGGTGTCTTTA
Source organism: Marmota flaviventris (assembly GCF_047511675.1). NCBI lineage: Eukaryota > Metazoa > Chordata > Mammalia > Rodentia > Sciuridae > Marmota > Marmota flaviventris. The sequence goes on from NC_092503.1 coordinate 157,684,588, forward strand.
AGGAAGAAAAGGAAAGAATAGAATAAGTGAAAATCACTTTGCATGAGAACCACTCCCCAAGTAGCATGACTATAGCTCCATAAATTATTTCTCAGCCATCAAAAAATTCAGAATTTTCCATCTGATGAAAATAACCCTCCCCTACACAATGAGATCGTCAGTGATTTCCTTTGCAATCATTATTGTGTCTTTCATCCATGACTTTACCTTTTGAGAACCCACAATGATAACTCCAACAATTGCCAGAAATCACTATTTTCTATTTCATAAGATCCTTGGAACTAGTCTTAGTTCTTTCTGCAACTTTCAATATTCATCATGCATGATGGCCAATAAATAGTTATGAATGGGTTGGAGGAACATCCAATTTCTTTTTTCCAATTTTATGGAGGTCTATACAATGGAGTGGGAGAGTTGAGAGGCTGAGAGGCTGCAGAGCTGCTAAAACCTGAAAGAAAACTTTCTGTGGCTCCTTCAGCTTATAAAATTCCACCATCAACTGGGCTCAATAAAAAAGATAAAGGGCTCACATCCCTTTTAAAAGAGCAGTCTAAGCAGATGAATTGGAAGCTGAGAAGTTATAAACCCATAACTGGTACAGGTGGCCACACAATGACCAGGTGCCCAGAGCCACTCCCTGTAGCTTCATGTCCAACCTAGGACACACTGAAGACTGCCAAGGAGACCCCATCACCGATGGGCTTTGTGCATTGTGAGTGTTGCATGATGGATATTCCAGGGTGACTGGCTCATCTTCTCCCCCAAGTCCTTTATCTTCAGGCTGGGCCACCTGTAACTCCTTCAAAATCCCCATGTTCAGTTTTCCTATATTTTATTATCAAATACATTTATGTGCTTCATAAATTAATTCCTGCTAACATAGATTTTATTTCCAAAGCCTCTCTTTTTGTTTCATGAAAAGTTTTCATCAATGAATTCTAACGTTAGCTATTGGATAAATTATTTTTGCTTTTCATTGTGAGGTCTGAGGATATTAGTGATACATGATATACCATATGACATGACAAAGTTTTTTTTTTTGTTTTCTGGAGTTTTCGTTTCTTACAATTGCTTTTAAAAAAAATCTCTTTTCCTTTGTATCTATCCATCTATCTGATGATCCTTGCTGTGCATTTGCTAGCACTGCCAAAACAAAGTACCACCGACTAAGTGATTTAGACAATTAAGATTTATTTTCTCACATTTCTGGAGACTAGTGTCTAGGAAAAAAGTGTCAACAGGGGAACAGGGGTTTGGTTTCCTTTTTTCTTACTTTCCTTTTCTTTTTTTTTTTTTTTCTAGACAAGTCTCACTGTGGCCCAGCCCACCCTCCTGCCTTCACCTGCAAAGTGCTGAGATCACAGGCACCATCATGCTCGCCCTGCCCAGCCTGCGTTGGTTTCTTCTGCAGCTTCCCTCCTGGGTCTGCAGGAGCAACAGCCACTCCTGCCTGAATCTTCCCATGGACTCTGTGTCTGTGTCCTAAGCGACTCTTCTTACAGGGACACCAGTCTATTGGATTAGGCCCAATCTAAGACCCACTGTAACGACCTCATTTAACTTAACTGCCTTTTCCAAGCTCTGTCTCCCAAAAGAGTCACTTTCTCAGCCCAGGGTGGTTAGAACGTCAACATATGAATGGGGTGGACCAATAATCTAGTCTTTAATACACTTATCTGAGAATAGGGACTAAAGTGTGGATTGAGAAGACGGAGCAGATGGTTTCTTATCCCTCACACTTAGTACTGGTAAAACCCCTGGATGCTGTTCATTAAACAGGCATAGGACAGCTCTGAGAAGCAGAGAGAGGCAGCACACCAGCTATGTCATGGGGAGCCCCTCCAGAAAGCCCTCTAAGTCCGAACTTCAAATCAAAAGAGAGCTTTCTTTACCTGGCCAGGGACTGTCACCCTCCGCAGAGACTCAAGCTCTTTGGGAGGACAGCAGCTTCCTGGTCCATCCAAGGAGAATATAAGCACAAAACCCCAACTCGGTGACTTGCTTATCGTCATATAAGCTAGCCAATTACAGAGATTAAAACATTAATAAGTTGGACCTGTGGGCTCTAGGAAGGACTGGAATTGTCCAGTCAGCAAGCAAGCGGTAAACAGAAGCTAAGAAAAGAGCATTAGCTTTGCAGTTCAGTTGACCACAGTCCCGGGTTCAAGCAGGAGCTAAACAGTCTTATCCTGAATTTGGGCAGGGGTCACAGCTGGGCGAGAATCTATTTCAAAGTCATGTATACCCACAGGGGCATTCACACCCAGGATGTAGCTCCCCACAACCACTGCTGCATCCTGAGTAGGGTACAATTTGTCCGGTACAAAGTACAGAAAGACAATTTTTATAAGAAAACAGCTTTTCATTTCAGTTTCTCAGAAACAGGTCTTGTAACAGTTTTTCATAGAAGGCAGCAAAATGGAGCCTTAGGCCTGCCTGTGACAGTTCCTGCTTTATGAATTGTCTTATGTCACTCATCAAAATCTTATGATCATATTTTTAAACTAATCTATAACCTATAACTTACACTCTTTTTGATTGTATTTATCAGTTCACACAACAGCTAGGCGCCTTGGGCTCTGAGGAAAGAAGTGGTAGGAAGATCTGCGTTTCCCTTTTGCTTCCTATATCCTGAACAGTGTGCTAGAGAAACCAGCAATCCTGAGTGTCAACTAACATGGACAAAAATCCTCAGAAAGCCTGGCCTAGCCAGACAGGCACCTATAGGGAAAAAAATTTCTTTTTTTAAATTTTAAAAACCTCTGATCCAGCACGCTGCAGAAGATGCTGTGTGCCTGGTGATGGTCCTTTATTCCCTTTGGAAGGTCCACTGGGGATTTAGCCCACTTTGATCAGCAGCTGAGTGGCCTCAGAGAAGGACAGCATGAGGCCAAGATCTTGGCCTTTACTTGGCACTATCAAGACCAGCCTCACCCCCACACCCCTGGCCTCAGTGGAAGTTCAGAGCACTTGGGTGAGAAGTTGACTGTGGTTGCCATTGCAGGGCCATTTTGACTGGGGAAAATCTCCACTGTAGGGGTCAGCATTTGGGTTGGGCAGATTCCCAGAAAGGGACCTTCCAGCCAACTGCAGGAGATTATAGCCCTGGAGTGTAAGATTAGAATGATGTGGTGGGATTCGGTTGGTTTGTAGAATGGCAGGTGTCTTTGGGATATGTTAGTTCCAGTAGGGCCAGTGAGCCTCATCCTCCAGATACTCCACCAGTATCCCCAAACCCTGAAATTGAGGGACAGGTCATGTGAATTGAAATTCCTTCAAAGTGACATTCCAACCAGCCTCACTCTCACTTACATATGTATATACCTGCACCACCAATTCCTTACACTTGGTTGGTTTCCACAAGATATTCAGTTTTTCCCAAGTGTGTCTCAAAACAAAGCTTTCCTGTATATAACACTATCCCATCTGCTATTTGGCTCCCAAAATTTTGCTGCTACTCCCAGCTTTAGATTATTGTCCTTTTACGTATTTGAACACCTTCCCCCCACCCCTCCCCCACGCACTCTTGCCCTGTCTCTCCCTTCCCTCCCTTCCTTCCCTCCTAGCAGACTTTTGGGAAAACAGACATCAGATGCTTGTCTTTAGTATGACATTCTTTTAAGTAGTTCTACTCCCGATTTGCTCTGATGTATCAAAATGCTGGATACTCAGAGGACTAGGAAAATATACAGTAGACCACAGAATGGATGCCATTGTTCATGTTCAGATTATAATCTCAGAAGAACTCTACCTTCCAGCTAGGATGTAAAAAGCCAGAAAGATTGTTGCTTAAGACAAGGTCCAGACTTGCATAACTTTCCTTCAACCCATAAGAGAGCTGGGGTTTCAGAGGAACCAAAGCAATCTGAAATCTAAGGAATAGCTGGTAGATCCACACAGAAGCAGGACATGAATTCTGGTCACCCACTGCAGTGGGATGAAGACAGGTCCTTCACGCAGAAAGATAAGAATTCAGCTAATATTCGTATTTATAATGAATTGCTAAAGTCTAAGCATGGGTCAGCTAGACACCTTAGGTCACCACCGGGATGGCCGAGTGGTTAAGGCATTGGACTTAAGATCCAATAGAACCTCTCAGACCAACTCTCACAAGGAGTTTGCACATTCATATAGAAAATATAGAAGAAAAAAAATCTTTTTTGGCGTTGGATTTGCTCTACTCTCCTCTGTAATAAAAGTTGGTTAATGTTAGATCTTATACAAATGGAAGATTTCTTCTCTGCATAAGTCATTGTTGAGAAAATTAAAAGACATGTTATAGAATGGGAACTATTTGTAAAACACATACCTGATCATTGTGATGTGTCCCGGAAATATAAACAATTCTCAAAATTCATTTATAAGAAAACAATGCAACAAAATGGGCATATTTGAGCACATTTTCTCAAAGAATATATATGACTATAAATACATGAGAAAGATTCTTTAATCTTTAGAGAAATTCAGATTAAAACCCATAGTAAGATATTAATACATATCCTCTAGAATAGCTAAAATTTTTAAAGATAATTGATAGCACCAAGTATTGATGAGGGTAAACGGTGGAACCTAAATTCTAATACATTGCTGGCAGGAGTTTAAAATGGCACACATGCTTTGGAAAATAATATTGGAGTCTGTGCAAAAGTGATGCTCACTGCATTGGGGACCAGTATCACCGCGGACAGGAGCAGATTTGGCCTGAAAACAGCTAGGGTCAAATGTTAACTGGCTGCAGCCATCATCCAAACGGTCTCCGGTTAAACAAAGAGGTACCCGGTCGCAAGGTTCTTCCTTCTACGAAACCGCGACCACCCCTCTGGACTCCACCGACCGTCCCCTCGTGTTGGAGCACGTTGAAAAGCACACCACTCGTTCCGTGGCTGAGTACGCCTGCTCTGGAGTTGGGCACGAGTCTGCCCCGTCTGCAGGAGCACCTAGATTCCCGGTGAGAGTAGGATGCTAAATGACATTTTTGCATAATAAATTCTCACGCTCCTGCTAAGGAAAAGCAACACACCCACCAGTCCTTACCGGGAGTGGGGCTCGAACCCACGCAGACGTACGTCTATTGGATCTTAAGTCCAACGCCTTAACCACTCGGCCATCCCGGTGGCGGCCTGAAATGTCTAGCTGTTAAGTTTTACTGGACTAGAATTTCCATTCTCTAAAGGACTTCCATCCTCTAAACGATTTCCATCCTCTAAAGGGCTTAAGAATTTTATATTCCTGAAATGAATCTGAAACGAGGCTTTAAGGGGTGTGTAAAATAAACGCACCCTGTGCAAAGCCTCCCGGAAAGAAACACGGGGGAAAGGTTATCTTCGACAAAGACTATTGAATCATTGGCTCGTGCCACACCTTGCACGGGGCGTTAGAGAAGGGAGAAGCATCCAACCTCTGGGACTCTGGTTAGGACGAACATCCGGGGTTTTAAAAGGCGCAGACTCCAGGGGAGTACCGCCGTTCCAGACCCGGCCCCTGCGCCAGGCGCGCTCCCCGCGTGTCCCAACGCCGGCGCCCACGTGCGGAGTTTGAGTGCGCGACGTGGATATTAATCAGGAGGTGTTTTAGCGGAGAGCCCTAACTGCCCTCGGAGGAAACCCGTTCCTGAGGCCTGCTGCGCCCAGGGCACCGAGGCAAGTGCACACCACCTACCAAGTCAGCAGGACGCGACAGACACTCCGGGGAGGAAGGGTGGGTAAGCGCAAAAGCCGGTCCAGCTAGGTAACTGGACGCTGATGAACGTCTGTGAGGACCTCTGCAACTAGAAATTGAATCCTGTTGAATCCTGCAGTTTGGAATAGAATTAATTTACAAACAACATGAAACTCCTATTAAGAGCCACAGAAATGAACACACTCCACCACCCCCACCCCCTGTTATTTTTGGATACCAGGCGAAAGAACTAGAATACAAGAGGTTTGTATCTGCGGAACACAAGCAAAGATGAATAACTCTCTACCGACGACCATTGAGGCAGAAAGAGTCTTGCTTTGGGGAATTCACAGAGCTTTGGAGGCTCACAAAGGTGTCTTCCCCCAGTGCCTGATAAAGCCATGAAAATATGAATGTACCCTTAGCCCATGGGTCCATTCAGCTCTGGGTTCTGCCTCTGACCTTCTAGACGTTCTGTCCCCGTGAGCACATGGTCTGGAGAGTCTTGCCTTTGCATGTGGAGGGGAATCCAGGCCTGTCAGTGCTGGGGTCAGAGTCAAGTTGGGAGGATCACTCGTGCATTCAGAAAAAGACATCAAAAAGAGGAGTCCTCCCTAGATTGATAGACACAAGACGTCTTTTATTCTATCTTTATTAACATAGAATTATCTACGAAGTTTATAAAATGTCTAGAAAGTTTAACACCTCTATATGACAAAAAATAATAGAAATATATGCAGAAAAAAATGTATATTTTTTTTAAATGTCTTAAAGATTTAGGGCAAAGATCCCAGCGCCATAGCGCATTGTTAGAGTCTGTAAACAAGTCAAAATAACACCTGGCATTTTGCCAGGGGAATGTTAAGAGTTGGTAAACAAGTCTGGATGGTGCCTGGCAAAATGCCAGAGGGAGTGGTTTGAGAAGTAACAAAAGTGAGCCATTAAGTGTGGAGATTCCTGATTGGTTGACTGATGTATCTAGTTTATGCTAATTAGATAAGCTGTGTGGAATGTATAAATACTGCTCCTGTCCTGCAATAAACGGCTCCTACTCCTGCTGTATCAACAAACACAAGTTGTTCTTCAGGCCCGTTATTTTGCTGCAGCCGGACTGCGGCAGCGCATGCCTGTAATTCCAGCGGCCCAGGAGGCTGAGACAGGAGGATTGCGAGTTCAAAGCCAGCCTCAGCAAATTAGCGAGGCATTGAGTAACTCAGGAAGACCCTGTCTCTAAATAAAATATAAAAGGGGGGATGTTTCTCAGTGGCTAAGCACCCGTGGGTTCAGTCCTTAGTAAAAAAAAAAAAAAAATCTAGGGCAAAGAGAACTTTTTTAAAAAGAGTTTTGAAAGCACAAACATCTTACAGCAAAATGCTGGTATGAACTGCTTCATCTAACTCAAAGATATGTTCAAGGAAGGTCACAGTGGGAACTATTCAGAAAGGTATGAGAAAAGAGAAGATATTTAAAATACTTTAAATGACAAGATTTTAATCTATATTATTTAGTAGTGAGACATGAAAATCAGCAAGATCAGAGACAGCACGCTCAGTAGGAAATGGATAAAGAATAGGGACTGAAAGCTCATCAACCCCAAGAGAGAGAAGAAAGATTTAAAAAGATTGAACTTAAAAGATTTTAACATTGAATATTGTTAGTAATTTATAAAATGCAGAGAAATTGAGATGCTGCTCTACCTCTGTTGGACCAGAAGAACTAGACAGCTGGATGTGTCCATTACAGCAGGAAGGAGAATACAATGGCTACCAGCTCCTGCTGGAGGCTGTTACCTTGATGCAGCCACCTGGAGTTAAGATGATTTACACCTGGCTGCGCCGGCCTTCTCCTAGTTGTACAAGACCCTCAAACCCAAAGTCCAAAGGGACAGATTGTGTCACATATAAAGGGTAATTGCAGAGTTAGTCTTTCAGAATCATATTCAACAGTGATGCCACCATCCGAGTGGTAAATGCAAATATTGACTATTATGGGAAGCAATAGAGTAGGTGTGCATGTGCCAATACTGTGGCCTTTAAAATGTACCAGTACATGTGGACTTTAAAAAGGAAGGTTTTTTTGTTTAAAAAAATGAACACAGGAGTTCCCCCACACACACCCCATTAACACTAACTGTGCTGCTCTCTGGCCTCCAAATCCTACTTCCTCCCTCTACTTTCTGATCTTGGTCCTGTGCATTCCCTCCTTTACAGTCCCTTAATGTTCTGTGTAGGGTAGAAAGAAAGAAAGCAAACGCTTTGTTAGAGTCTGTAAACAAGTCAAAATAACACCTGGCATTTAGTCAGGGGAATGTTAGAGTTCGTAAACAAGTCTGGATGGTGCCTGGCAAAATGCCAGAGGGAGTGGTTTGAGAAGTAACAAAAACAAGCCATTAAGTGTGGAGATTCCTTATTGGTTGACTGATGTATCTAGTTTATGCTAATTAGATAAGCTGTGTGGAATGTATAAATACTGCTCCTGTCCTGCAATAAACGGCTCCCACTCCTGCTGTATCAACGTACACAAGTTATTCGTCACCCCCCGGTTATTTTGCTGCAGCCGGACTGCGGCACGCTTTTCTTAATTCGCCATCATTACAGTTAGGTCTGTGTCAGCTATGATTTCTCATCTCCATGGAACCCCAAGGGTTAGCAAAATACTGGTAGTGACAAAGAATGACCATTAATTTGAGGTCAAAATACTAAAGAACGTCATTGGGGGGGGGCGGTCAAATCTCCCTGTTATTTTACCACTCACCTGTGATCGGAGGCTAAGCTGAGGACCAAATATAACATCCAGGACGTAATCAGAACCGTGTGCAGGCTGCTTGCTAGCTCCTTCCCTGGCAGCTTTTGGAATGTGAAGCGCGGTCCCAGGAGCTCCCAGGAGAGACACTGGGAGGCGGTCTTCTGTCCCGGGAGTCCCAGGTTGCCCCTATGGATAGGCACGAAGAAGCCGCGAATAAACACATAGAAGAGTAAAAAGAAGTGTGCATGCGTGTGTGTGCATGCGCGTGTTTGCATGCGTGTGTGTGCATGCGTGTGTGCATGCGTGGTGTGTGCATGCGCGTGTATGCATGCGAGTGTGTGCATGCGCGTGTGTGCATGCGCGTGTGTGCATGCCTATACACACTTTTAAAAGACTCTTTGGTCCTGTCTTGGTTTTAAGCCTCCCAAACACACCCGGCTGTTTCTCTCCTGTTCCCTGCCTTTGCTGAGTCGCCTGATTTGGGTTTCAGTCCTCAAAGCGTGTCACCTAGGTGGTCCTGGAGTTTGAAGGAGCCTCGCCGCCGCAGGTGACGGACAGGCTGTGGCATGAAGCACAAAGAGCCCATCAGGTCCTGGTTTTCAGGCGGGGAGAGATGAAAGCGGGAGCGCCTAAGCCGAGAAGAGAACGTGCCAAGCCACTTGCAGCAGCCCCTCCCGGAGCAGGCCCTCCCGGGAGCCGCTCTGGACCCTTGGAGCCCTGAAAGGACGTGGTTAGCTGAGTTTTAACTAAATGAGATAGGAAAAGAGCACGCTCAGCAGCGTTTCCGTAGTGTAGTGGTTATCACGTTCGCCTAACACGCGAAAGGTCCCCGGTTCGAAACCGGGCGGAAACACCAGTGTACTTACTTTTGTAAGTTGACTCTGTTCTGATTTAAACCAAATCCCAAACCTCCACCTTCGTTTGCAACTCAGAATTTTCAATCAAAAGAATGATATAATAGCGCTGAGACTTACATCCTTGCGCTCCCTGAAAGCCGGTTCGGTCTGCGTGGTGCAGCGCCGCAGTGCACAGCTTGGCTGCACAGCCTGGGCGCGTGCAGGACGTCCGCAGTGAGCGCGTAGGAGAGCACAGGCCCCGGGGGAGAAGAGCGGAGCCACTTCAAAGAAGTTTGCCTTGTTCTCTGGTAAAATGAGGAGGCGTCGGATTTTAAGCCGCAAAACGATTCTTTACGAGTGATTTGAAGGTCTTTCTGCCACCTCTGGGGAGAAGATTTTGTACGGACAGAAGGAAGGCAAGGGGATGCACGTCCCCTCCTCGGAGCTCCTGGTGGTGACAGTGGAGGTGGTGAGGAATAGAGTCTGAGGACATTTCAAGGACAAAGCCAAGAGGAATGGGTGTGAAGAGGGAGAGAAAGAATACAATCAGCGATGACTCCTCTGAAGGTTTTCCAGAAAACCTGGAGGGCCTTGTCCTTCAATGAACCAGGAGAGACTGGGTGCAGCAGGGCTGTCTGGGGACAAACTGGGAATTCCACTTCGGACACCAGAAGTCGCTTTAAAAACCCAAGCGTCCTGAGGTATCGTGTTGAGTATCCAAACCTGGAGACTGAGGGACTGCACTGGACATTACTGGAGCCGCGAGGTGGACAAAGCCCCCAGGCAGAGAGTGCAAGAAGAAAGGCCAGAGACCCCTCCTGAGGAGGCCGCTGAGAAGGGTGGAGACCAGGGCTGCCCAGAGGGGCCAGCGGTGGACAGGCACTCAGGAGGCCTGCTGGGGGTTAGACTAAGGATCCTTTCAAGAAGCACAGCTCCTCTCCTCTCTCTGAGAAGTCAAGAAAGAGAGGGACTTGGGAGTGACCAGTGATCCTAGATGGGTAGGGGTCATTGGTCACGTGACCCGAAGTTGCCAAGAAGTAATGGTGCCAAAAAGAAGGTTTTAAGTGTTAGAGTCTGTAAACAAGTCTGGATGGCGCCTGGCAAAATGCCAGAGGGAGTGGTTTGAGAAGTAACAAAAGCGAGTCATTAAGTGTGGAGATTCCTTATTGGTTGACTGATGTATCTAGTTTATGCTAATTAGATAAGCTGTGTGGAATGTATAAATACTGCTCCTGTCCTGCAATAAAAGGCTCCTACTCCTGCTGTATCAACGTACACAAGTTGCCCATCACCCCCCAGTTATTTTGCTGCAGCCGGACTGCGGCATTTAAGGAAAAATAGAAGTGGAGAAAGTGCAGATAGTAAATCCGGATAAGTCTTTACAGACTTGTGTGTGACACACACACACAATCATCTGAGAAAATGTTTCCCTGGGGTCTTCAGTCGCCCTCCATTTTCCTTCCCTGCTCACACACTCCTGGCTGATGGCTACCTTGTTATGCTGGTATTAATGAAAAAGTAGACAAATAGACCAATGGAACATAATGTAGAACCCAGAAATAGATGGACACAAATATTGTCAATGTAACAGACAAAAGATACTCTTTTCAACAAATAATGCTAGAACAACACCACCCACATGAAAAAAAAAAAAAAATCTAGACACAGACTTCACATCTTCACAATAATTAATTCAAAATGTGCCATAGACCTAAATGCAAAAGGCAAAAACTTTGAAATTCCTAGAGGATGACTTAATAGAACTTGGTCTAAGGGTGACTTTGTAAATACAATGCTAAAGGTATGATCAGTGAAAAAGCAAACATATTTCATATGGATGATCTGGACTTCATTAAAGTCAGAAACTTCTGCTCTGCAAAAGGTGCTATCAAGACACGAGAAGTTGCAGACTAGAAGAAAACATTTAAAAACTCATATCTGATAAATGCCTGTTATCCAAAATATACCAAGAAAACTTAATACTCAACAATAAGAAAATGGGGGCTGGGGTTGTGGCTCAGTGGTAGAGCGCTTGCCTAGCATGTGTGAGACACTGGGTTCGATTCTCAGCACTTCATATAAACAAATAAATAAAAAAATAAAGGTCCATCAATAACTAATAAATTGAAAAAAAAAAAACAATAAGAAAATGAATGACCTAACTTAAAACCGGTCAAGAGAGCTGACCAAATACCTCACCAAAGAAGAAATGCAGATACAAATGGGCTCAGGAAGCGTTCAATTTCATGTGTCATCAGGGAGTTACAAATTAGAATGACACTGAAGTAGTACACACACTTATCAGAATGGCAAAACTCCAAAACCATAATACCACCTAATGTTGACAAGCATGTATGACAACAGGAACTGTCATTAATTGCTGGTGGGATACAAAATGGTAGTCACTTTAGTGTTTTTTGTTGTTGTTTTGTTTTGTTTTTTGTTGTTTGTTTGTTTGTTTTGGTGGGGGAATACCAGGGATTGAACTCAACCACTGAGCCACATTCCCAGCCCTATTTTGTATTTTATTTAGAGACAGGGTCTCACTAAGTTGCTTAGCACCTCACCATTGCTGAGGCTGGCTGTGAACTCAGATCCTCCTGGCTTGGGAGGCTGAGGCAGGAGGATCGTGAGTTCAAAGCCAGCCTCAGCAATGGTGAGGCACTAAGCAACTCAGTCACTCTGTCCCTCAGATGCATAAACTTGTTGATGCATAAACGCTGGAGCATCTAGACAGTGGGGTATTACTTAGGGCTGAAATGTGACAAGCTAATAAGCCATGAAAAGACATAAAGGGACTTTGCTGCACATTACCAAATGAAAGAAAGCCATCTGAAAAGGCTACATACTGTCTAACTAGGACATCTGAAAAAGCACAGAACCATGGAGACACAAAGATTATTGGTTGTCAGACGTTAGGAGAACGGGATAGATAGGCAGAGCACAGAGGAATTTTGGAGCAGTGAAACTATTCTGTATGACACAATAATGGTGGATAGTGAATCATTTGCTCAAACCCAGAGGATGCACAATACCAAGACTGAGCCCAACGTGAGGCATGGACTTTGGTCACAATGATGTGTTAGTATAGGTTCCTCAGTCATAACAAATGCACCACTCTGGTGCACCTTGTTGATGGTGGAGGAGGTTGGGAGGAAGGGGATGATGCAGGGGATGTAGGAGAACTCACTGTACCTTACACCAAATTTCACTGTGAACCTAAAATTGCTTTATAAAATTAAATCTATTTAAAAAATTTTAAAAACAAGCAGGAAAAACAAATAATCTTTATCAAGAATTTTGTCATGTTTGCTAATTTCCCATTGGCCAGTCACAGTGCTCAGTTAAGAGAAAGAGCAGAAGGTCAGTATAAGTCAGATCAAAAGCAACACAAATGGGAAGGGATGATTCTCTTCATTAAGTCATTAGGTCCATGAAAACCACCAGAATGTAGCTGGTTATTTCTAGTTAATTTGATGCAGAAAGGTCAAGATGGGAATATTTTTTCTACTTGGTTGTGTGTTCAACCGATTTTTCAGTTTTTACCCCAAGTCCATCACACAAGCCACAATTGTGGCCACATCCCTGAGCCAGTAGTGTCCTCACCCTCTCCTTAACATTACCTCTGCTCATCACTGAACTGAAAGTTAATCAAAGTGTCTAAAATGCATTGGGAAAGCCAGGTGAAGTGGTGCATGCCTGTGATTGCAGGAGATTTGTAAATTCAAGACCAGCCTGAGTATCTTAACAGAGGCCCTAAGCAATTTAGAGAGACCCTGTCTCAAAATAAAAAATAAAAAGGTCTGGGAATGTAGCTCGGTGGTAAAGTGCCCCTGGGGTCAGTGCTCCATATCAAAAAATAAAGTGTATTGGGAAACTCAGAGATAAAGATATTTGGACATTAAAAACACACGTTTAATGCGATTTTGATTTTAGACTGAAGAAATATTGGGGACTTGAACCTGCCAGGCAAGTGCTATGCCACTGAGTTACATCCCCCAGGCCGAAAGCCAAATAAACGTAAAGGAACCAGGGAGCCCGCAGACACCATTTTAAACCACTCAGTCTGCGTGGTAATCACTTTGGAGCAAGCTTTTGCAAGCCGACCAGGTCGACCTTCGGTGTTTTAAAAACCCTTCGTGACAACCAAGCGATGCTCTTTCCAGTTCTGCCAACTCGACGCGCCTCTGAAAATCGCCCACCCCTGAATTCACTGCTTCCCTAAACCCTCCTCCCCCAAAGCTCAGGGCTCTTCAGGGACGGTGCTTCACTAGTAGGCCGCGGCGGTTTCGTCACCATTTGAAAATGCCCTGTGTCCAGTCCCACGTGTCCACATGTCCTTCTCCGCTGAGGTTTTTTGTCATTTATTTTCCATGTCCGCGATTCTGTGTGTTCTGTGAACGGACATGACTAGTTTGTGGCCTTACATAGTGACTCTGCAGGCCTCCTTCCTTTGTGTAAGTCATCAGGTGTCTGAGAGCACACGGACGGACGGTGCGTCTTCGCGCGGAGACACGTTGGGGAGGGCCCTGGTTCCCCCAACAAGCTCTCCCACCAAACGCAAGTTGTTTGCGAAAGAAAGCACGACTAAGTGTCCACCAGTGGCCTGTTCAGGACTTGTCGACGCCTCCTGTCACAGCGGTCCACTTGACGTTTGAATGAAGCCCTGGCTGCTCTGCCACGGAGACTTATTTTCAAACGACTTGTTTTTCTTCTCTCATTCCCAAATCAGCAAGCGAAGCCTGATTCCCCTCAGGTAACTCCTGGGACGTAGCCTTCGAGCCACTTCTCTAAAAACCTTGAGTTCCCCCACGGGCAGATCTGTTAGAGTCTGTAAACAAGTCAAAATAACACCTGGCATTTTGCCAGGGGAATGTTAGAGTTCGTAAACAAGTCTGGATGGTGCCTGGCAAAATGCCAGAGGGAGTGGTTTGAGAAGTAACAAAAGCGAGTCATTAAGTGTGGAGATTCCTTATTGGTTGACTGATGTATCTAGTTTATGCTAATTAGATAAGCTGTGTGGAATGTATAAATACTGCTCCTGTCCTGCAATAAACGGCTCCTACTCCTGCTGTATCAACCTACACAAGTTATTCGTCACCCCCCCCCCCCCGTTATTTTGCAGCCAGCCGGACTGCGGCACAGATCACCTCTGGGACGGGAGGCCCCTGGTCTTCCTTTGCTAGCAGAGCAATAACCCTACTTTCTCTTTCTTTCTTTTCTTAAACCGTGGCCTCGGTATTGGGTGGCACGGGACAACGACCCAGCCTTGGTAACACTCCCCCAGCTTTGGCAGGCCCTGAGCCTGACCTTCACGTGACCTTCCCGGTGAAGCCCGTCCGAGCCCCACGAGAGGAGCTGCCTGGCGGAGCCGAGCCGCGCCGAGGCCCGACGGGACGGGACGGGGCGGGCCAGCTGCCCCCTCCGCCGCAGGTCGGCGACCGTCTGGTCGCGGTCCCGGCGATGCGGCCTCCCGGTGATTTCTAGTGGTAAGCCGCCCGGTCACCCGCGGTCGTCGCCCGCTGTCCCCGGCCGAGGGTCCCCTGCGTGGAGCTGCTCCGCCCCCGGAGCAGGGCGCTGGGGGTCTCTCCCGCGGACCGAGGTCCTGGCCGGGGCCGACCGCAGTGGAAAAGGAACGGGGCCGCAGGCGGGTGTCCGCGCTCAGGGCGGCCACGGGGGTCGCCTCGCCCCGCGAAAGGACGAAAGGACGGGAGAAGGCGGCCTCGGGGGACCCACCAGGGGGGGCCTGCTCTCCCCGCGAAGCGCTCCCGTCTCCCCCCGAGTTCGGTGCCCCGGTGCCGCGTTCAAGCCTCTGGAGGAGACGGGGACGAAAAGAGCAGGGTCGCGGCTGAGGATTGAGGAATGGGTCCCCGTTGTCCCCGACTTGGGGTGAAGAGACGTTACCGAGGGGCCGCAGGAAAAGGAGTGGCCCGTACGGGGATCGAACCCGCGACCTTGGCGTTATTAGCACCACGCTCTAACCGACTGAGCTAACCGGCCTCCGGGAGACACGCCTGCCCGCAGTCCTGCGCTCCCCTACCGAGAGCCGTTCTTCCCGTCTCAGCCGCGACCCCGTCGAACCGCTGTTGAGCCGCCTCTGCTTTCCGCTTCGCCGTCGCTCCCCGAGCAGGGGAGGGCCCCGCTAAGCAGAACCGCGCCTCGCCAGCTCGCCTGTTCCTCAGGAAACGCAGAAAAAACGCTCCCGAGGCCGGTGTCCTTCTCGCGACCCCAGGGAGGGATCTGGGACAGGCGGGTCCCTGGAGCCAACGCCCACCCAGGTCCCTGCGGACCTTGACCGCCACCTCTCCGTCCCGAAGGGCTGGACTCACGGTTGACCCTCCCTGCAGCCATCGACGGGGAAGCCCTTGCCCTGCACGTGCGCCTGCTGCTCCACTTGGGTGTCACCGAGACCAGATGCTCGCGTTCCTCTTCCTCTGCCCCCGGGCTGGGGCTGACCGTCCTGTTCGTTTCTCAGTGCCCCAGGTGCCCGCACACACGATATTTAACTTAATAAACGGAGAAAGGTGTGCAGAAATCATTTCTGCAACTCACCTGTGTTAGAGTCTGTAAACAAGTCAAAAATAACACCTGGCATTTAGCCAGGGGAATGTTTGTTCCTGCTTCAGTGGCTCGTGATTTGTGCCCAGCCAGACTGCGGCACACCTGGTCTTCGGGTCTTCGAAGTGGAGTGCAAAGGTCATTCGGTGTCCTGCAAATGTCATCAAGATCTCTGATTTTTTCTTGTTTTCAGAAAACGATTTTCAACGAAAATAAACTCATCGGATTGTTGGTGGTGGAAGAGGGTGGACAGATGGCCGTCAAAGACAGTTCTGAGAGCTCTATCCTCCGGAACTGGAAGGGTCGCGACTGTCGCTTTCCCGCCGCACCAGCTTGGGGATGACCCAGGGGGCTTCCTTCTCAGCCCTGCAGTTGCCGCTCACCCTCTGGCTCCGGGTGCGGTTGTTAAGTTCAGGCACGTCGGCGCCCACCGCCTTTCGGACGCGGAGCACGCGCGACGACCACGCCACCGGGCTGAGCATCTGGGGGGACACCAGCCCCGGCCCGCAGCTCCGCCCAATGTCCTGGGACAGCGGCGCCGGCTCAGTTCCAGCTTGGTGGCGGCGACTCAGGCCAAAAACATTCCAAATACAAAGAAGGACTCCGACCATTTCAGCAACGACCAGGGCGCCTGCAGACGTTCGAGCCACTTGCAAGTTTCTCAAATTTCCATTCTTCCGCAAAAAGACTACGCGATCCGGTGTCCCTGCTGCGGGACATTCTTGGCAGCCACTCAAACCCCGAAGAACTTTGAAGAGCCGCGTCGGGGCATCTGGCCTGAGTGGGTCCCTTGGTCTCGGAGACTGTGTCCTGCAGAAACTAGAAATGAACGACACTGAAGAGCTACCAGCTTGATCCGTCTACCCTCGCCTAGCTGAGCCCGCGGGCTTCAAGACAGGCACCGCCTTCGCTCCCCCTTTTTTAAAACTATGCACCTCCTCACACACCAATTTGTTTCAAACTTAGATTAAGTTTGTCTTTGTATTAAAACTATTGACATTTTTAAAAAATAAAATGCCGGGGTTCTGCCCCAGCGGGGTCCAGGGGGTCCTGAAAGATGAATGGTGCCAGGAATGAGAGAGTCGGAGTCGTGCCTTTGGAGCAATCTCAAGAGAGAGGGCTCTAATTCAGCTTTCTCTGGGCCATCTTTCATTACAATTTTTCTCATCATTATAGATTCAGAATCATTAATAGAATACGTCGTTGATTTTACAATTTCCAGGTTTTCCCAAGATGTGACATTTTCTTAACAATTGTTATGGGTATAGAAAAATGCGTCATCAATTTACATTTTCCCAGGATGTGACATTTCCTTATCAATCATTAAGGATACAAAATCATTAAGAAAATGCGTCACTAATTTGCATTTTCAGATTTTCCCAAGATGTAACTATTTTCTTATTATCAGATGCCAGACTACATAACCAGACCCTAAGTCTCCCAACCTATTATTAACTTTTAAGTTTAAAGTACACCTGCACTTTATTTCTAATCTAAGATCCCCATCTAAAGAAGTCCCCTTAAATCTTATACTTAAAATATCCTAAAGTCTATAAACTATTCTTAAATCATCTTAAGGACCCAATACAGCTAGAAACTTAAGAATTCTAAACTTAAGAATCTAAACAAAATTATATTTCTAACATTATTCTAAAAATGTGTCTTGTAAAGCTACTTTAATTCCTATGTTTATTCTCTTAAAACTGGTTGAGCTGCTTTCTAAAAGAGTTTCTTTGTTTTGTTTCTTAGTCAAGGTACAAGGTTCTTATATCTTTGTATCTCTCCCACTGAAAGGCAAGTTCTGAGCATCAGTCCACTTACCACCAATATTAGCTATTCTTATCATAAGTCCCTATGTGAGGTAAAAGAGGATTTATAGAAGAGGGGGGAATGTATCTTTATTTGCCTTAACTTTCCTAAGTGTATAACATAATTTTCCCTTAATTAAATAAAACTACATATGGTGGGCTTTGTGCAGTAAGCATAATAATTAGGCTTTCTAAGAGGCTGGAGATATGGGCTTGGGTTCTTAGTTGATATAATCAATGTGGTGCCTAAAGTTCTCATGACTTTTCGGAGAATGATTTTTGTTCATTATCAGTTTTGTCCTCAATGTGCTGAGATAGAATGCCTTCTATTTTGTCCTCCATATGCTGAGAAGTAGTAGAACAGCCTTCAAGGCATGAACTACCTGTTATGTTCTAGTCATCTGAAATTTAATTCGGTTTAGCATCCTCATGCTTCCTGTCAGGAATATGAGCATGAAAATAAAAAGTCCCAATTACATAAAAAAAGGTCTCATGGTTTTGGTTTCCCACCAGTGCGGATTTGCCAGCATTTATCCTCACTGTGACCTTGTCAAGACAGTGGGAGGGGGAGCGACTTCACCAATAAAACTTTTACACCATTTTTAAATTTACTAAACAGATTATGAATTTTGAATAATCTAATTATTGTGAAAAAATAAATGCATAAACACTTCTTTAACAGCCTTTAATTTTATGTCATTGTTTTCTTCTTGAACCTCGATGTGTATCAAATATAAAATAATCATTTGAAGCTTTCTATATCCTACTTTCCCACCATAAAAACATACATGCACTCTACAATAACTTTGGAGATGGCATAAACCTCTAGTTTTTATTAGAATTTCTAGGCATTGAATTATCATTAAAATTATTCTTGTATACAATTAACCATAACAATAAAATATTATCAATTTGCAAACTAATTCATAAATTTAAAGGTTAAATAATCACATATTTATCTAAATGTAATTGAAAGACCCCAGCCCAATAACTTTAGGCCCAGTAATAAATCACCAGGGCTTGCTTCCGCACCTGCACAGACGTCAGATGTATTTTTCAGAAAATCAGTTAAGTGTAACCGATTGAGAAAGGACAGGATGGTTGGGAAAGGAACCGGCACGGTTGGGCAAACGGGATCATACAATGAAAAACCATACAATGAATAACAAATGGTTTTTATGTGGTTTTTCCAGGAACCTATAGTAAAAAAACAAGTTTACCCTTTAAGTGACCTATATGCTGGATTCAAAAGAGCCAATGGGATACCTGTTACTGTGCTAGGAGGGAAACTGACCACTGTACCCTATAAAAGATCTGTACCCCAAAGCCCGGTGTGCCAGTTCACCGAAGCTCCGGCTGAGGTTTCGCTGGGCACCCGCAGGCGCCTGTGTATCAATAAATCACCTCTTGCGTTTGCAGCCAGTGCCTCGTGCGTCTTTCTTGGACAGGGAATCGGTGGGTCTTTCATAATTAGTTCATATAATCATCAGTAAAGATGCACATTGCCATAAGTTTCAGCATTAACTTTATGCCTAATTTATAACTACTGAGAAAATGTATTTTAGCACCCAAATAAATGAAAATAGACCAAGTTGTCTACTGGTTGTTTTCAAGTTAGTTGAAGTTGTCCAGTGAGTGCTGGATGAGACACTAGGAACTGCCGCAGTCTGCTTGCAGCAAAATAACCAGGGGGTGAGGAACAACTTGTGTAGATTGATACAGCAAGAGTGGAAGCTGTTTATTGCAGGACAGGAGCAGTATTTATACATTCCACACAGCTTATCTAATTAACATAAACTAGATACAGCAGTCAACCAATCAGGAATCTCCACACTTAATGGCTTGCTTTTGTTACTTCTCAAACCACTCCCTCTGGCATTTTGCCAGGCACCATCCAGACTTGTTTACGAACTCTAACATTCCCCTGGCAAAATGCCAGGTGTTATTTTGACTTGTTTACAGACTCTAACAGGAACTTAATGTAATGAACCCACTGTGCATACCACCCTTGGAAGGTCAGGAGTCATTGGCAATGCATTTAACAAACCGAGAGCATCTTAACTTATTCCCTGCAGAGATGGAGAGCTAGCTTCTGCTGGACCAGCCCCCCTCTCCCCTCAGCTCTGCTGAACCAGCTCTCTCTCCTCAGCTCCACTGAGTCACCCTTGTCTCCACAGCCGAACTGAACTGTCCCTCTCTCCATAATTCCAACTGAACTACTCATCACTCCATCCATCTTCTCATGGATGGTCTCAGACTGGAGAAGACATCTCCTCCCGTTTCCCGCCCTTGCCTTAAAAACATCTAGGACAAATGTCAATACAAACTGGTTTTAAAAGCCTTATGCACGGACTTGAAAGCAGACATATAATCTTTCAAGCCTTCGCATTTTGTCGGTGCCTGTGTTCTATCCAATCCACTGAACTACAAGTCCAGGCACCACCAGGCTGAAAAGATCTGATTTCCCACTCAAAGGGCATCTTCGCTGCTGCAACGCTGCCTCAATTTTTTTTTTTCTTTTTTTGGTAGGGGGGTGGGTCTGGGAATCTCTCAGTTCTCACTTTCCTGATATCTCCAGGTTTGGAGTTGGAGCCTTCCCACAAGAGTCAGATGTTGCTCAAGTGGTAGAGCCATTTTGAAAAAGAGTTTAGCAGTTGTCTAAAACATTATATGTAATTTTAAACATGACCCAGCAACTCCACATATAGGTATCTATACAAGAGAATAAAAATATATAGCTACACAAAAACCTGTATATAAGTGTTTGTAGTAAAATCATTCAAAAGAGCAAAAAAGCAGAAATAACCCAAATGTCCATCAACTGATTAATATATAAATTAAATATCTTATGTCCATGCAGTACAATATTATTTAGCCATAAAAAGAAAGAAGTAACATGGATGAACCTCAAAAAAATGCAAAGTGAAAAGGCCCAACACAAAAGAGCATATATTGTAATATCTCGCTCATGTGAAATGTCCAAAACAGGCAACTCCACAGAGAAATAAACAGGTGGCTGTGGCTGGAGATGAGGGTGGGAACTGCTACAATCAGGCACACAGAGTCTCCAGGGTGCCTGGAAATGTTCTCAACTGGATTGTGGTAACAGTTATACCAAACTGTATACTTACTTAAAAACACTGAATTGTGCACTTAAAAAAGATGAACCCAATACTTGGAAAGTCTCACCTTCCCAAGGAGTATCTCTGGTGCCCAGGAGTCAACATAGGAAAACCCTGTCACTTAAAAAAAAAAAAAAAAGTGAATTTTATGGTATATAAATCATAACTAATTATAGACATTGTTTTTGTTGTTGTTTTATCTTGTTTTTGGAACCTGGACTTGAACTCAGGGGCGCTTTACCACTGAGCCACATCCCCAGCCCATTTTATTGTTAATTTTGACACAGGGTCTCACCAAATTGCTGAGGCTGGCTTTGAAGTTGCAATCATTCTGCCTCAGCCTCCTGAGCTGCTGGGATTACAGGTGTGCACCAGGGTAGCCATTGTGGGTTTTTGTTTTGTTTTTGTTTTTGCTGTTTGTTTTTAATGAGTTCAAGAGTTCCCTAAAGTGGTTGTTTCATTTTATATTCTGGTACTTGTACTGTCAGTCTTCATTACAGCCATCCCTGTATGAGGAGGTATTTTGGGCTGGGAGTGTGGCTCAGTGGTAGAGTGCTTACCAAAGACCTTGTAAATAAAAAGTACCCCGGGGGTTTTTTATTTTGTTCTTGTTGTTGTTGTTGTGTTTTTCCTGTATTTTAGTAATGACCAATGATGAAAGACATTTTTTTTCATGTGCTCATTGGCCATTGGCACATCTTTGCTGAAATGTCTGTTTAAATCCCTTGTCCCTTTTTAATTGGACTATTTGTCTTCTTCTTGTTAAGTTGGGGTGAAGAGCTCTGTCTTTCCAGGGTAGCAATTAAAACAATTTAGTAAGTTGATGCTTCACAAAAAAACAAATTAATGGGGCTGAGGTTGTGGCTCAGTGGTAGAGTGCTTGCCTAGCACATGCGAGGCCCTGGGTTCGATCCTCAGCACCACATAAAAATAAATAAAGGTATTGTATCCAACTAAAACTAAAAAAATATTTAAAAAAAAACCAAAAAATATTTAAAAAAAAACAAATTAATAGATATACCAATCTACTAATTAAATTATTTATCTGTTTAGAGACAGGGCCTTCACATGCTCTCCTGGGCTCACCTCAGCCTCCAAGTACTGGGACTACAGGTGCTTGCCACCAGGCTTGACTTAATGCATCAATCTTTTAAGGGGCCTTCAATGGCAACATACGAAACTTAAACTGAAAACCAAGACATTCTATAACTTTTTAAAATTCAACAGGTTTTAATGTTTTATTTTTTATCCGTGTATTATGGCCATACACAACAGTGAGGTTCTTCTGACATATTCATACATGCATGGTATACAATCTGCTCCGTTTCAGTCCCCAGTGCTTCCTCTTTACCTCCCCACTGTCTCTCCCAGTCCCCTTCTTCTACTGGTCTTCATTCTATTTGTTACTTTTTTAATTGGTATTTTATAGGTATGCATAGAGGTGGAATTCACTATGATATATCCATATATGTATGAAGCACATTTGTCAATTTTATTCCAAAGTTCATTTCTCTTCCTGTCCCTCCTCCCTCCCCCTGAAGTGCCCTCCTCTACTTCACTGATCTCCCCTCCATTTTTGTGGAATCCTCTCCCCTTTTTTTCTTACTTTGCTCTAGCTTCTGCATATGAGAGAAAACACTTGACCCTGGACTTTCTGAATCTGACTTATCTCACTTAGCATGATGTTCTTCTCCAGCTCCATCCATTTACCAGGAAATGCCATAATTGCATTCTTCTATGAGCAAAAAGAACATAAACAGACATTTCTCAAAACAGGAAATACAAATGTTCAACAGACAAAATGTTCAACAGCCCTAGCAATCAGGGAAATGCAAATGAAAACTACATTGAGATTCATCTCACTCCAATCAGAATGGCAATCATCAAGAAAACAAATACTAATGAATGCTGGTAAAGACATGGGGAAAAGGTCCACTCTTCTATTGTTGGTGGGACTGCAAATTAGTACAACCATTTTGGAAAGCAGTAAGAAGATTCCTTTTAAGACTAGGAATTGAATCACCAGCTCTCCCACTCCTTGGTATTTACCTCAAAGAACCAGAATTGTCATACCATGGCACATCTATGTCTTTACTTGCATACAGGCACAATGATGTTGAGAGCTGTGTGACTCACAATAGACAAACTATGGAACCAGCCCAGGAGCCCATCAGCAGACGGAAAGAGGAAGAACACGTGGTGTGCACTCCATGGCTTTTGAACAGTCAGGTCTGCTGACCTCTCTTCTCACCTCACTCAAGTTCCTTCATTCACTCTCCCCCAGCCCTGACCATGGATGCTCCTTAAAGGTGTCCACTGGGCTGGCGACTGTCTTTGCACCTGCCGCTGCTGGGCCAGGAGCCTCTCACCCCAGATCACCTCACACTCCCCAGCTTCTCATTCTTACCTCCACTCATGGCACGTTCTCTGGGTACTCTTTCCTGGCCAGAAAATCGATTGATGAAGTAATGAATTTGCCCATATAGTTTTATATTTATTAATCACCTATCAAGGGCCTCCAGTGGCCCGGGTGTTAGGGTCACACTGATGACCACAGCAGCACGAATTCCAGGGTCAGGGGCTGTGCTGTCTGTATGGCTAGTTAGGTAAAACCTCCCTGTAAGGCGAAATATGAAGAGAACTAGAGAAACTGGTAAAACAGAACCTGCCCATCTCAGGGGAGCTGTCCATTGAGAGCAAAGATTAAAGAAGTGTGGCTGATGCGCTGTGGAATATGAAGCCGTTCCTGCGGCTGAGCAGTGAGCACAGGAGGGAGTGGAGGGGGATGGAGCTCTGAGGGCAATGAGGCTCCATGGTATAGAGAGACACTCTAAAAGCTTTAGGCTTGGGGTGTGGTGGTGCATGACTGTAATCCCAGCCACCAGGGAGGGTAAGACAGGAGGATTTCCAGTTCAAGGTCAGCCTCAGCAATTTAGCAAGATCCTGTCTCAAAATGAGGATTTGGCTCAGAGGTTAAGTGGCCCTGGGTTCCTTGACATGGGGTGGGGACGGGGAGCCTGAGTTTTTACTTCAAGTAAGATAAGAGAGAATGATTAGATTCATAGTTATTAGAATCTGTCTGTGGAATGGAGAATATCATGTGGCAGAAACATGAGACCATTCGAGAAGCTTCTGTGATGTTCTAAGTCAGAGGGACAGTAACTCAGAATTGATGACCCTGGATATAGAAAGTCGCCATCAGATCCAATTATATATTTAAAGTAGAATCAGCAGCAGTGGGTGATGGATTATTCATTCACTCAACATTTATTGACTGCTCACCATGCACACTTCTAGGAACAAAGTGATTAGCAACGGACACAGGAGCTAAAAACCCTTCCCTAGAGAGCTTACTTTCTAGTCAGAGAGACAGAAAATGAGCCACATGATTTTATTTTGCTTTGTGTTTTGGTATTCGGACTTGATCCCAGGGTCACTTTACCACTGAGCTACAACACCAATCCTTTTTATTTTTTATTTGGAGACAAGTCTTACCAAACTGCGTCCTGAGGCGCTGAGATTACAGGTGTGTACCATCGCGCGTAACTAAGCCACATAAATTTAAAAATACATATAATATTTCTCATAGTGATAAGCACTGTGAAAAGGAATGAAGAATAAAGCCAGCAAGGGGTTAGGGTCAGGATAGCCGCAGGAAGACCTTTCAGAACAGATGATGCTGAGATCTGATTGAGGCAAGGGAAGAAGCCACATGGGTTTATGGAAACAGAAAGCAAAATGCACAGAGCTGAACAAAGGTGAGAATGTCAAGGCAGGAGCAAGCCTGGTGTGTTCCCAGAGCCCTTCCAAGGCAGGGAGCTGGGACTGGGGGTCGAGAAATGGGAATAGAGAGGGTGAGATTATGGGACAAGAGAAACTGTAATTGAAGATGAAAAGTGGTGAGGGGCAGGACTGACGGGCAAGAGCTAAGACTGGACATTGGGGCCACTGAAGAGGGCTGGAGATATGGTGGGGCAGAGAGCAAAGACGGAAAGCAAGCAGGCAACTGAGGGTTCAAGAGGAGGCACAGAGGTAGAAAGGTGCAGGACAGGACGGCAGAGACAGGGCAGCCCAAGTCAACAGGGGAAGGCAGAAGATGGAGCGGAGGAGAGGGAGGCACAGAGGGAAGGTGGCCCCGGGGGCTGGAGGGGAGAATTCAAGTGCAGCACCAGCAGGCCACTCAGGTTCTGGCGTCCCTGCCCCGCTTTAGCGGTTCCTACAGACGCTTGACCTGCCATGAGAGGCGTCAGGGAAGAAACCTGAGCCAGCCTTTAGAGACATGAAAAAGGTCCTCGGTGAGTGGGAAGCAGGACACCAGAGTCCTCTCACGGGACTGTACAGCATGGCCATTGGGCTCGCCCAGTGGCTGGGCCCTCTGCTCCTGGTCTCCCTCTGGGGGCTCTCAGCTCCAGGTAAGTGGAAGATGGAGGGCCAAGAGGGGGCCAGGGGGCCACCTGACTCCCTCCCCTCTGTGTCTTGCAGCCTTGCTCCTTAGACGCCTGGGGGAGCACATGCAGCGGCTCCAGGAGAACTCTGGCCTGCACCTGCGCCTGGGCCCGGGCACTGCGACCCTCCCAAGAGCAGGGTGGCTGGAGCAGCCGCTGGACCCCTTCAATGCCTCTGACGGAAGGTCCTTCCTGCAGGTGAGACCAGAAGTTCACTGCCCACCCTGACGTGCTCTCGTGACGCCTCTGACTTCCTACCTCTCAGTGTACAGTTTAGTCCGTCAGTCCACACCTCTGTCCACACCTCTGCCCCTGCTCTGAGTCTCATACTGTACTGCTTCAGTGTCCCCTTACAGTCCTCTCATGCAGCTCCACTGCCCCAGGTCTCAGGTCCACGTAGTATAGCCACCACCACCCACGTCTCAGCTTTACCTTTACTCTCATCTCTCTCCTCAGTGTCCCACATCTTGGTCCCTCATATACTGTCCCTCACTCTTTCCTTCTCTGTCTCTCTTACCCTCTCATTGCCCCTCAGTGTCCCCTCTCCCTGACCTGCAGATTGCACACGGAGCCTTCCAGCAGTATGTAGCAGAAATGTGAACTAGCTTGGTAATCGGATCTCAACCGACACTCACAAATCCCTTTTAAATGAATAAACAAATCTATGTTTTTCAGTGCCTCCTTTATATACAGTCTCCCAAGCTTTATCCCACTTGGTCCCTACTCCCGAATTCACCCAAACTCATCACATATCCTACGATTATTACTTCAAAGAATAGGACGTGCCTGCCATGCACCAGCCACCTCCTCAGTCCTGGGGACATAAGAACGAAAGAGCAGACAAAAATACCTGCACATGTGGCTCTTGCACCCTGGAGGAGGAGAAAGGAGAGAAATAACCCCACAAATAAACATTCTGCTGCTGGGTATCTAAGGAAAGTCCCATTCCCTCTCATGCCGCCTTTCTTCTCCCCCTTCCCACCTCTCAGAGGTATTGGGTGAATGACCAGCATAGGGCTGGCCAGGAGGGACCTGTATTCCTGCATCTTGGGGGAGAGGGCAGCCTCGGACCTGGCTCAGTGATGGCAGGTAAGAGGCAGGGTGGAAAGAGGCCTGGTTGGAAGCTGGTGGGGACAGCAGGGGGAACTGCAGTGGTGGCACTGTGAGGCCTGAGGGGGCAAGGGCCCAGCTTGCATCTCCCTCCCCACCCCATGCTCCTCACAGGACACCCCGCAGCCCTGGCCCCTGCCTTCGGGGCCCTGGTGATAAGCCTGGAACACAGATTTTATGGCCTGAGTGTACCCCCTGGAGGCCTGGGCATGGCCCAACTTCGATACTTGTCCAGCCGCCACGCGTGAGTGGGGGTAGGGAACGTGCTTGGGTTTCAGGACGAGTGATGTCTGCCTTGGCCCCTCTCCATCTGTGCCTCTCCACTGCCAGTGCCCACCTGGGAGTCTCTGGTTCCCTGTTCCTTCTCTTTCATAGTGTCTTACTCTTTCTTTCTCTGGGGCTCTGACTCTCCCTGCCTTTCTCTTACCCTCCATTCTTGTCTGTCTCTATCTCACTGTGGCCCACTGGTCCAGATCACCAGCACCTTCACCAGTCTCCCTGGTTCTGCCCTTGACTTGCAGGTGCAAACCAGAATGATCCTGTCTGGCTCCAGTCCCTCAGGAGCCCGTACATTGTTCAGAGTGAACCCCACGTATTTAGCAGGGCCACAAGGTCCCCTAGTTGACAGGGCTCTAGCCTCAGTTAATTCTGGCCTCTGACTCCCTGACTCACTAGGCTCCAGATGCCTGAGGTCCTTGCTATTCTCCAGGTACATTTCTATCTTGGGCCTCTTAAGACTTCCCTCTGCAGGAGTGGCTTCCCGCAGACATCTGCAGGGCCCCTCCCCACCTCCTCTGAGCCCCACTGTTACCAGCCCCACAATGTCCCAGCAGCATTATGATTCTCCAGAGCCTAGTCCCCTCCCCTCCCCGGTGTCTGTCTCTGTAGCAGCATCTTTGCCATCTGTCTCATTCTTGTCTCCACTGCTCTGTGCCCATATCTGTTTCTCTTTGTGTGTCTCTAAATCTCAGTTTTTTCCTACAATCTAAACTGGTTTCTAACTGCACAGTATGGCACTAAGTGAAGACAGAAAGCCCTGAGGAGGAAAAAGAGGACGTTAGGAATATCCCAGTATCTCTCTGCTTTTCTCGGTGTCTCACCTTCTCCCACACCTTTTAACCCATCCAGCCCAGGACCCCTCCTGCTCCTCTGAGTAGCTGTCTTCCATCGCCTTCAACTCCTCCCCATATTTGTCAAGTTTTAATATAAAGTGCCTTGGAGCCCGGCATGGTGGTGCACACTTGTAATCCCAGGTTGGGGAGGCTGAGGTAGGAGGATCACAAGTTTAAGGTCCGTTTCAGCCACTTAGCGAGGCCCTAAATGACTTAGTAAGAGCCTGTCTTTAAAAAGGCTGGGAACGAGGCTCAGTGGTAACGCATCCCTGGGCTCAAACCCCAGTACCCAAAAAAGAAGAAAAACAAAGTGACTTGGAAAGTTTTCCTTTTCCACCTAAAAAACAGTGAGGGGAGGCGGGTAAAGGCTTCCTAACAGGCGGAAGACAGGATCTCCCCCGGCCTAGACACAGGTGTTTTCGGAAATGCACGAGACCTAAAGGTCCCGCAGAAATGCTAGAGAACTGAGCCTGGCTCTGCCATCCAAGTCCCTCGGTGGGCTGCCCGCGGGTTGAATCTGCAGGAATGCACACCGCGGTGGGCTGACCGAGTTGCCCCTGTCCCCAGGCTGGCCGACGTGGTCTCTGCCCGCCTGGCTCTTTCCCGCCTCTTCAACGTCTCCTCCATCAGCCCCTGGATTTGCTTCGGAGGTTCCTACGCCGGCTCCTTGGCTGCCTGGACCCGACTGAAGGTCCTGGGACCCCTGCGATGGGCCGGGGAGGGAACCAAATGCGGGGTCCAGTCGCGGTGATAGGAGCCCTCCCCCTCGACGCTCCGCGTGCATTCGGAAGAGCTCTGACAGCCGTGTCACCGGGGCTCGCGGGGCCGGCGGCGATGACCCCAGGCGGAGGACGCGGCACCCCGGTGCCCGCTGACGCCTCTCCTTTCTCAGTTCCCGCATCTCATTTTCGCCTCGGTCGCCTCCTCTGCCCCGGTGCGGGCGACGCTGGATTTCTCCGAGTACAACGACGTAAGAATGTGGGCGACCGGGGAGGGAAGAGGAGTCCCAGCGGGCGGAGCCCTGGACACCTCCTTGAGCATCCTTCCCGCGTCCGACTTCAGGTGGTGTCCGGAAGCCTAGCGAACGCGGCGCTTGGTGGGTCGCTGGAGGTAGGAGGTGGGATCAGGCGAGGGGGATAGGGTGAGAGGCCAGCCCTCGGAAGCCGGGCCAGCGGAGGGCGACGACGGCAGGGTGCTGGAGCGCGGGCAGCGCCGGGTCTGCGAAGCCGGCGGGAGCTGGGGGGGGAGGGGAGGCTGGGGGGGGGCTGGGGGGGAGGGGGGGCTGGGGGGGCTGGGGGGCGGGGCGGCAGGGGCAGAGGCGCACCCCGCGGGGTGGGCGGCGCTTTGTAGAGCGGAGCCTATCCGCAGGGTGAGCTCGTGTGGGCGGGGCGTCGAGAGCGGAGGCGCTCCCACCCGGGGACGGGGGGTGGGAGGAGCCAGGCCTGGTGTGGGCGGGGCCTCGGTGGGCGGGGGGACCTGTGGGCGGGGGCCTTGTGGGCGGGGCCCGAGGGCGGGAGGCTAGACTGCCGACTGTGGGAGCCTGCGGGACGCCCGTTCTGGGTGGTGGGGCCGGGCGGGCCTGGGTCCCCGTGCCCACCGCCCCTCGCTCCCGCAGTGTCGGGCTGCGGTGTCCGCGGCCTTCGCGGAGGTCGAGAGGCGGCTGCGCGCGGGCGGGGCCGCCCGAGCAGCGCTTCGGGCCGAGCTGGGAGCCTGCGGGTCTCTGCGCCGAGCTGAAGACCAGGCAGAGCTCCTGGGCACGCTGCAGGCCCTGGTGGGGGGCGCGGTGCAGTACGACGGGCAGGCGGGGGTGCCGCTGAGCGTGCGGCAGCTCTGCGGACTCCTCGCGGGCGGCGGCAACCGCAGTCACCCCGCGCCCTACGGTGGACTTCGGCGCGCAGTGCAGGTGAGGTGCCCAGACCCACTCTGGCATGGCCCTAGCGGACCAGGGCTCCTGCTCCACCCGCTCTGTGTGGCTTAGGCGAGAGCCCTCTCTGGGCCTTAGTTTTCTCCTCTGTCAAGTGGGGTGTTACCTCACAGGGCTGATATTCAGAAGGTGACATGGGAGACATGTAAAGCGGTTAGCTGGGAGCTGAGAACGCAGGAGACAAATGATAGAGACTGTGGCTATTATCTGTTTTGCCTCTTGTTCTGTTCTCTTTTCTGGGCTTGCAGCAGTGTCCTGCACATAGCAAGTGCTCAATTAGTATTTGATGAAAAAGCACAGCCCTGGAAACAGAGCTCTCATAGGGACTGGGCCCACACCTCTGAATCCACAATTCCAACCCACTTTTCTGGTGCTATCTGGACTGGGTGCTATAAGACATGCCTCACATATGTCATTCATTGAATTCTTAGGAGATAGGCCCTAGCACAATGCCCACTTACAGAAGAGGAAACTGAAATCCAAAAGATTTTCACTTGCCTAAAAACTCATAGGTGATAAGCTCCCAATCATAAGTGTACAGGGACCCAAACATTCACCTGCTCTGACTATTGACTCCCAGGAGCTTACCCTCCTATGAGTCTGACAGGCCCTAGCTTGCTGGGGGGAGAAGGAATTTATGTGTGTGTTCCTACTGTTTCCTAGATTGTCATGCACAGCCTGGGCCAGAGGTGTGTAAGCCTTTCTCGAGCAGAGACAGTGACACAGCTGAGAGCCACTGAGCCCCAAGTGTCTGGCCTGGGTGACCGGCAGTGGTTGTACCAGACTTGCACGGAGTTCGGCTTCTGTGAGTGACAGGCATGACCACTGACCCAAATATACATGCCGTGCCTGCCAGTGGCCATCACACAGGTGATGTGGGCTGATTTTGATTTCCGTACGACAGCGAGCCTGACCTTGTATGCTGGGCTGGAGAGGGTAGGCGGCCATAGTGGTGTGGGTGAGCTTGAACCTCAGAGGCCTCTTCATGCTCACACTCAGGCCTTCCACCTGCTCTTCCTGTGCTCCCGTCCCAGGGAGGTCTCCCCTCTCTCCCCAGCCACCAGACCGGAATCCTGAGGCGAGTTTTAGGTGTCTCCTAGGCAGTATTCAGATGACCTGTTAATCACTGAGTACCACCACTCTTGGACCCCTTCTGGTCCCTCTGCCTCTCTCTTCCCCTCTGCTGTCCTGAAGAGGACCGTCCTCTCCTGCCTAGACCCCTGACCAGCCCTGACCAGGTTTCCAGATTTTTCATCTCACCTGTACAACCCACCACACTGCATCCAGGAAGGTCCTTGTTGCTCCTCTGCTCAAAACCTTCCCCTGGCTTCTTAGTGACCTCAGGTGGAGTTGCCAGACAAAATATAGGTTACCCAGTTAAATTTGAATTTCAGATAAACAAAAAAATTTCATATGTGTGTCCCAAATATGGCATACTAAAAAGTGGAGTTTTTGTTTATTTGAAATTCAAATTTAACTAGATATTCTGTATTATTAAATCTGGCCCTTCTAACCCAGATTTCAGTTCAAAATCCTCACTGTGTCTTTGGAAGGTAGTGAGGATAGTGATTTAAAGTAAAATATTCAAATTCCAATTCCATTTCCTACTTATGTGATCTTGGGCAAATATAGGCTATGCTTAGTTTCTATAGCCCTAAAATGAAAATAATAAGGGTATTCTCTCATAGGGTTGTTTCAAGGATCAAAGGAGGTGATGTACATAATATGCTAAGAACAATGCTGGTGTACAGTGTTGGGAGCTGCCACATAGGAGTGAGCACTGACCCCTAGCCTTGAGCCATGCAGGTGTGACACTGGTTTCCGATGATAGAAACAGGTGGATCTCACCTCTGCTAGGCAAGGGAATGAAGCTCTGGGAGTGGGTGTCACCCAGTGGGACTGGGCTACACCCCCCTGAAACCCAATCTCTTGTCTCATCTGGGTAGAACTTTCCCAAGTGTCTTTCTCAATAAAAAGGGTCTCAGGCATGCTCTCTCTCTCTTTCCAATGGACCCTTAAGATGGAGAGCCGTCCCTGATTCCTGCAAGCAAAAAGTATTTCTGTGTGTCTCATGCTTCTTTAGCCATTTTCTTAAGTTATTGGTGCAGCCAGCTCTTGTGAACCCAGCTCAGGTCGCCAGCCCGGCTAGCTGGTGATAAGACAGTAAGTATTCTGCAAGTGTTTGCTCCTATTGTTAGGAGGCGTTTGATGTTTTGATCCTCAACATGCCCATCTTTCTAACTTCAGAAGACTTGCAGGTGTTGTTCACGCTGCTTGTGATGCACATTTCCTGCTTCTCACAGTTTCCTCATCCTATGAGTCTCCACACAAGATGCCCCCTCAGGAAGCCTTCCGTCCTCCCTCAAGATACGCCAGCCTTCCCATGCTCACTTTTGGTAGCTCTGTGTCCTCTTTAAATGGTCCAGTTGTCCTCCAGGCATTTCTTCTTGCCATTAAGTCCTGCAGCAGCAGGATCCAAACCTGTTTGTTTGCCACTATGTGCCCAATAGTCCAACTTCTGAGCACATGGTAGGTGCTCAATATATGGCAAAGGAGGAATGAGTTGGTGTGGGGGTTACAGAAGTTAGATTAACCTGAAGCACAGTGAGCTCTGGGTTTCAAGCAGAGGAGACATGATCAATCTGAGCATGGGTGGCTCCAGAGACCTCTCACCTCCAGATCTTGCACATTCTGTCTCCGCTGTTTGCAGTGCTTTCTGTTCTCTGGCTCACTCGAATTCCATAAGGCCTCATGCCTTACAGGATGTCCTTGAGCCCATTAGGTTTCCTCTGGCATCCCCACCTCCTGAGCGGTTCTCATCATCATAGCCCTGTCCCTCTGGGTTGTCACCATGGGGTGTGCAGTCTCTGAAAATACTGCAGGCTCGCTGAGGAGAACCCTGTAAGTGATGGTGGAGAGCGGGGGGCTGGCTCCGTCTATTTCTCACACTCAGGTATCTCCCTTCACAGACGTCACCTGCAAGGGTCCTGGATGTCCTTTCTCCCAGCTCCCAGCCCTGCCCTCCCAGTTGGACCTATGTGAGCAAGTGTTTGGACTCTCCGCTTCCTCTGTAGCCCAGGCCGTGGCCCAGACAAACGCCTACTACGGTGGCCAGAGCCCCGGTGCCACCCAAGTGCTGTTCGTGAATGGTGAGCCTGACATTAGAACCTGGCTGG
This sequence comes from Marmota flaviventris, assembly GCF_047511675.1. NCBI lineage: Eukaryota > Metazoa > Chordata > Mammalia > Rodentia > Sciuridae > Marmota > Marmota flaviventris. The sequence goes on from NC_092503.1 coordinate 157,717,082, forward strand.
TAAGCTTCCCCCAGTGCCAGCTCAACACACCACCCTCTTCTGTCTTCCCAGGGGACACAGACCCCTGGCATGTACTAAGTGTCACACAGACCTTGGGACCCTCAGAGCCAGCGCTTCTCATCCCTAGTGCCTCCCACTGCTTGGACATGGCACCTGAGAGACCCTCAGACTCTCCCAGCCTCCGCTTAGGACGCCAGGTGAGAGAAAGGCCCTGGATACCACGTGCTCTCACTGGCATGCTTATCCCATGCCCCTTCTGTCTACTAGAGCTGGGGTCTGGCCTTCAGAGCTCTTCCTGCCTCTCCACAGAGCATATTCCAGCAACTGCAGACCTGGCTCAGGCAAGCAAAGCAGAGCCAGCTTCAGAGAGGGGTCTGAGCCTTGCACCCCACAGCTCCCCGCCTGGCCACCTTCCTCCTGGACATACTCATTCACTGGACAAAAGAAGGCCTCTTGTTTAGAAGATCCCCAGGGATTGGGATTCTGTACCTGTTCTGCATATAATTGTCTGTAAACACCCTCACTCCCAGACCACAAGTGTTTGGTACAGGAAAGAACATGCAAATATAGTGGATGATCTTTCTCATTGTGCATGTTGGTGTTTTGCATGTTAAATGTCAGAGAGATGCAGCTCTTTCTGCTCTGCGGTTTGGGAGGAGTGTTCTGCCGTAATACTGAACAAGAGTTCAAGTTTTTATTGCTGGAGGAAGAGAACTTGATGAAGACCCAAACTCCTGCACTCCCAATACCCCTTCCCATTTCCAACTTTTTCTCTACACTATTTTTCATCATTTACTTTATTATGTAATTTGCATGATTATTTCATTTTCTGTGCAATGGTAAGCTTCATAAAGAGAGACTTTTGTTCACTTATAATTCTATATCTTCAGTTTCTAAAATAGTAGCTAGCACAAAGCAGACACTCAAAAATAATGCACAAGTTATATTTTCACTGTGAGGATTGCAGGTGAGAGCAGGTTCCCAAGAGGTGATTGAGCCCACAGAAGCAAAGGCAATAACGCTCATACATAAACCCAGGGGTCTCAATTTACACAAAGTATTTGTTTTAGTACTAGGATTGTGGTGGGGAGTGTATGCCTGTGTGGGGGTGTCCAGATCAAGAATCCTCCATCAAAAATTTACATCCACCTAGATGGCACACGCCTGTAATCCCAGAGGCCGAGACAGGAGGATTACAAATTCAAGGCCAGCCTCAGCAACTTGCCCTAAGGAGCAGCCTGCCAGAGTCTAGCGCAGAACACAGCCGAGGGCTTCGGGCATTTCGGGTTTGCAGGTTTGCAGGCCTCCTCAGGTGAAGCCTCTTTTGGGGACATTGACCTGTATTTCTTAGTTTGAAAGAGACCGACTTTACCTGGGAGAGGGAGGGCTGCTTTGGGCACAAGTTGATCTTTTCTATTTCGTTTTCACTGTCCGCGGTGGGGAGGTGGAACTCAGAAGGAACTCAGGCCTGTCCACAGTGTTTCCAGATTGTGATTTTTTTTTTTCTTCCAGAGAAATTTTTGAAGAAGCAAGATCCATCGGCGTGGTTTATGGTCATATATTCCTTGTAGAAGAGTTAATGTGCTGACCAGCTAGCTCACTAGGTTACAGTGGTGGTAATAGTGCCTAGGTTGCTGGTTTGAGGTCCATGTGGGGCAATATAGGGGTTTTTTACTAGTACTTAACACCTGTCGTCTCCTGTTTGGACTTTTCTTCTTATGTGTCTCCAACAACGAAATAGATCACCATCGCCTGTCCAGAGCACCATCATCCAGATAGCGCTCTTGATGGAATGGTCAGTGCACGATTTTGTTAATTTAAAAGTAACCTGCAAGAGATGGAAGGAAGGAAGGAAGGAAGGAAGGAAGGAAGGAAGGAAGGGAGGGAGGGAGGGAGGGAGGGAGGAAGGGAGGGAGGGAAAATTGGGTTAAGATAGAGTCAAACAACTTCCTATTTTATTTTAGGAAAAAAGCACTTAAAACAATGACCTTTAAAACGTAAGGGACGTGCCACCTGCTGTGTTTGGTTATTGCATTTGGCTGGAGCAAGGTGTTCATTGCTGGGAGCCATTAGCCAAGTAGGTATGACAGTTTCCTTGCCAGCGTACCCCATGTTGCTTAGTGGAAGGACTCGTGGAAATAGGACATTTTGCAGTGACATTGCATGTAGGTGACCTTGCTCAAGTACCAGGGCGGATCCGGGTTTAGGTGTTCCCGGTTTAGGATAATCGGGTTTAGGGCGTTCCAGGTTTAAGATTATTCCTGCTGGGAATAGGGCGTATCCTGCTGCCTGAGTTCCCCTTGAGTTCTCACGGGATTCAGACAGTATTTTTTGGGAGACAGAAGCCCAGTGGTAGTGGATTTGGGCAGAGAACGTGGATTTCCCCGTACGGGCCACCAAATGCCGCAGTCTGGCTGGGCACAAAATCACGAGCCACCACACAGCTTGTAGATTCAAACAGCAACTCTTTATTCCCGAACTCACACCAGCCGTCTACAATCATGTTCTGGGGAAATCCACGTTCTCTGCCCAAAAATCCACCCCCACTGGGCTTCTGTCTCCCAAAAAATACTGTCTGAATCCCGTGAGAACTCAAGGGGAACTCAGGCAGCAGGATACGCCCTATTCCCAGCAGGAATAACCTTAAACCTTAAACCTGGAAACTAAACCGGGAACGCCCTAAACCCGATTATCCTAAACCGGGAACACCCTAAACCCAGATCCGCCCTGGTACTTGAGCAAGGTCACATACATGCAATGTCACTGCAAAATGTCCTATTTCCACGAGTCCTTCCACTAAGCAACATGGGGTACGCTGGCAAGGAAATTGTCATACCTACTTGGCTAATGGCTCCCAGCAGTTCATAACACCATGTGTGCTCTTCCACTCAAGCTGAAGGCCATTTTATTCTTTTTCTACACAAATAAGGCACCACTCTGACCTCAGGTCCACTCCCAGGTCTCTGTTGCAGAGCAACAGAAGCAGAAGTCACCTAACAGACGTCTAGGCGGCCACCTCCCTGTGGTCTGGGCCCTGCTGCCAGTCTCCAGAGCAAAGGTACAGAGCACCCAGCCAGGGAAAGCTGAAGGCCCTCGGGCAATACCTTTTGCCTTTGGGAAACATTCATGCCCAGAAAGTGAACCTATTTTGATGGTTTCTGACAAGAAATGAAAACCATCTGCACTTCCTACACTTCTGCACCTGGGTATTTGCCAGTTCAGTGAAAGAGAAAACCAGAGTCTTAAAATGTCAGGTGTGAACAATTTTCATGAACATCCACACAGTAGGAAAGAAGCCAAGAGCTGAAGACTGATTTCAAAAGTAAAAATTTTTTAAACATTTGATTAAAGTTTAATTTGGGGGTAAGAAATATGCATTTCAAAGTTAAAGAACAATAAAAATAAAAGAGTGTGAAAAGTCTCCTCCTCACCCCTTGCCCATCCTAAATAATTTTCAACTTCAGAAGTAAACTGTACTCATAGATGTTTGTGATTTTGTTTACACAAGCTATTTGTATAAATTCTTGCTATCATCTGTTGCATCATTGAAGGAGGGAAGGTGTGTGAGGAGGAGGATGTGAGGAACTCTGCAAAAGTGGCTGGAGAATCCTGTATTTGCATATTTAAAACTTTTTTTCTAATAATCTTGCTTCTCATATATTAGTTTGGCTAGTTATATATTTCTTGGCTCATACTTTTATTTCTATTTTTAATGCTGTGTCTAATTTTTAATTTTGTTCTTTGAAAGCCCAATGCTTGGCTTCTGTTCACAAACTTCTTGGATAATGGTTTTAATTGCTATTTTTACTCTGCTGATTCTTTCAGGGAATCCAATTATGAATGTATTGGATTTCTTTACCTGCCATTGGATTTCTTTACCTGTCATTTTTCTATGGCTGATTTTTATATCTTTGCCTCCTCTAGGGAATGAAAAGGTGGTAAAGAAGTAAAAACGGACCTTTATCTTTCTTTCTTTTTATCAAACGTTTTGATCTAGTCTCCCTGGAGTGTATTGGAACCTCCATTTCTGATGTGATCTTTTTTCTTTTTCTTGATTTTTTTAAAAACTAAACTCAAAACTTTTACTTCATCTCATCTCATTTTCGTTCATTTCTGTTTTAGTTTGATTTCTGGCTGAAGTCGTTGACATGCTTGGTTTTCATATCTACAAAAGCTTGTTTATGAATATTTCATTCAATTTAGAGAGTCGTGTTAAACTTCTACTTTTCCGTCTTGTCCGGGGGAAACTGATCGGCAGGTGGTGGGTATGGAAAAGACCAACCCCAGAAGCTCAGAGGTAACAGGCCTGGGAGTTGTTCTTCCAAGTTGGAAGCAGATTCACCATCCAGGAGCTGGTTCAGTCTGTATCATCGTATTTCTGTGTCGGCGGAGGATCGAACCCCGCGCCCCGCGGACGCCAGGCGAGCGCGTTGCCGCCTGAGCCACAAGGCCAGCCCCGGAGAACATCGATTCGACTCCCGCCTAGTTTATCCGCCCCCCCCCCCCCCCCCCCCCGCAAAAAAGGGACTGTTCCTCGTTCAAAGGAATAGCTTCCCCACAAAGAGCCATCTCAGCTGTCCGTTAAAAATGAAAAGGTCTTCAGAAAAGGGACTTCTAGGGAGGGATTCTCCTTACATCATATCTCTTGAAAACTTGGAAAAGGAGGTTGGATTCAGGACTCATTTGGGAAAGAAAAGGATGCCACGCCACAAGTTGTAGAGCTCCAGGAGGACAGAGTACAGGTGCCGCGGGGATCAGCGGGCTGAAGAAGGTGGGGGTACACGTAGGTGAGGCGATCCTTGGAGGAGACGAACCCACGGTCTCCGAGGATGATTACGGGGCTGCTCCGGAAGAGAGCCAGGCAAAACTTGGCCCGTACGGGGATCGAACCCGCGACCTTGGCGTTATTAGCACCACGCTCTAACCAACTGAGCTAACCGGCCACTGGTGACCTATTGCCTCAGGTTACACAGAGCAAAGTCACCGCAGGCGGGACACTGGGCTGCACCTCTTTAACAGACAAAATCTCGTTTCTCGGGGTTCTGCTCCTCGGGACGTGCCCCTCCCGCGTCCTGCTCCTCGGAACTCCTGTTCCTTGGGGGCCGGGCTCCTCCCAGGTCCTGTTCCTTGGGGCCGCGCTCCTCCCGGGTCCTGTTCCTTGGGGGCCGCGCTCCTCCCGGGTCCTGTTCCTTGGGGGCCGCGCTCCTCCCGCGTCCTGCTCCTTCCAGGTCCAGCTCCCGGTGCTGCGCAGGGAGGCGAGTCCGGGCGAAGGCGGAGGTCCGGATTCGCGGAACCGAGCGCGGGATTCGCGGCTCTGCCCCGCGGCTCCTCCGGACCGACGCTCCCCAAGGAGGCGCCCTTCTGTTTGCGGTGGGACCGCGGGTCTTGCCCTGCAGAAGGATGGGGTGGAGACTGGTGGACCGCCTTCTTAGTTTTTGTTTGCTTCTCCTTAAAGCACCTTTGTCTTCCACGACCCTTTCCCCATCGGTCGGTAGCTGGAAGAAGTTCAAGAAGGAAGTCTGAGATCAGGGTGTTCTTTTCGTGTCACCGACCTCGATCCGAGTTAGGCAGCTGCTAAAGCCGTAAGGCAAAATTGGCACTAGACAAACAGAAGGCCCCTTTACAGTAAGTGCCATCTGACATCTTGGAGAATTCGCTTCTGTATCCGTAAAACTTCAGAAAGATTTGAGTTGACCTTTCGGCCGGAAGAAAAGGAGAGCCCCGAGCCAGCCAGGAGTCGAACCTAGAATCTTCTGATCCGTAGTCAGACGCGTTATCCATTGCGCCACTGGCCCGAGCTGGCGAGGCCCTCTCACATGATAGCTGATAAAACACCATTTCCACGTCATTCGTGCGGGCACCCTGATAATCTCACCACAGAGTTTGGATCCTGGTGAGTCTATTCAGATATGATCGATATCCGTATTACACCTTTGTTTTAAATTCCTAAAAGAATGAATTTAACCTTTAGCGCATCACATTTGAACAGAAGGAATTGTCTTTTTTTCCTGTGTGCGCTTGTTTCTCTTGATGTACTTGTGACCTCATCACTAAATTTTTATCTGTTAATTTGCCACAATTCCACTTTTCCTATATTTATTCTCATATATACTTATAATGAGTACCAGTGACGTGTGCTTGGATTACTAATGAGTACTCAGCATTATTTCTCATTAAATGTTATAAAATAAGGTACGTGGAATACATTTAGTTACAAGAATTACATCTTTTTATTGCTAATAAAGGAATAACTCATTACAGGAGAGATGCAGGGCAAAATTGTATGTTACATCTTGCAGCAGATAAAAGCACGCAAAATAATCTGCAAGCAAAAGGAGGCAAAGTTCAATAGGAAACACGCACTCTAGAAATCGTATTTTGCATCAAATGCTAGAAACTGATTTATTAACCAAAAAACCTAAAACAGATGTTATCTTTAGATAAATTGCTCCTTTATTTTAGTTTTCAAAATTAACAAAATAGACACTTCAAAATATGTAACTGCTTTTAAGAAAATGGTTCTGAGACAGAGAATAGTAACATCCTTAACAACACAAACCTAGAAGCCAGAATGCAAAGCTCCTTATCCTTGGCTACCTTTTGCCCAAATGGCCATGACCAAATCAGGGAGGGAGTCTTCTTTGTTCTTGGAAGTCCTCTGCAGAACTTACAATTCCATTGTTTCAAGACTGGCTAAATGCTAGGCTTCAGCACTGCTCCAATCAGGATGACATGGAATAAAGCTTTCATTTTCAATTTTGGAACCGCAGAGAAAGCACAAAGACTTTGTCTTTAAGAAATTGGGCTTTTTTTCCTCGGCCTGTGGTGCACGCGAGGAGGTGATAGGGGAGCGGCCTCCGGGCACCTCTTCAGCCCCCTTGTGGCCTGCCCTGTAGGGGTGCGTGCCCTGCAATCCTGTAGGAATAGGAGACACTGACAGAGCCTTGCTTTCAGGTAGCTGTTACCACAATAACCTTGACGGACAGCAATGATGACACTGAAGATGTTTCATTGTTTGATGCAGAAGAAGAGACAACTAATAGACCAAGAAAATCCAAAATCCGACATCCAGTGGCATCATTGTTAGAGTCTGCAAACAAGTCAAAATAACACCTGGCATTTTGCCAGGGGAATGTTAGAGTTCATAAACAAGTCTGGATGGTGCCTGGCAAAATGCCAGAGGGAGTGGTTTGAGAAGTAACAAAAACAAGCCATTAAGTGTGGAGATTCCTTATTGGTTGACTGATGTATCTAGTTTATGTTAATTAGATAAGCTGTGTGGAATGTATAAATACTGCTCCTGTCCTGCAATAAACGGCTCCTACTCCTGCTGTATCAATCAACACAAGTCATTCGTCACCCCCCAGTTATTTTGCAGCCAGCCGGACTGCGGCAGATGGTGGCCCGTACGGGGAGCCCCGGGACACTCGGGGGTAAGTGACGAAAAAAAATGCTGCCCGTCCATAGATAGGACGGGAGCAATCTGCTCGTCCCTAGGCAGATAGGGTGAGAGGAAAAATGACCATTTCAAGAAAATGGAAAAGATTGATACAGTATGTTTGTGTCTTGTTTTGTCTCAGTGTATTGTATTGTTTTTGTGCTGAAAAAATGGAAGGGGTGAAAAGTAAATTACTAAGGGAAGGAAGCACCCCAGTGGAACCAAGAATAGTTAGGGCATGTGTTGATAAGAGCCCAAGAACTCTAGTCAGAAAGAAAAAGAAAGTTCAGAAGAAGAAGGATTATCAGGAAAAAAGTTGCAGCAAAAGGCTATTACTAAATACTTTTCGTTACCGGAGGGTGCGTGAAGCGGAGAGGCGGCTGCCAAGTGTGCAAGCCGGTCATAGCGCAGCAAGGATTTTCCAAGAGGCTGCGGCAACTGGCCCTTCCCCGCCTCCTGGCCGGGGAGCTGGCTCTTCCACTGCTGCGAGCCCAAATCTAGACCTGACCTGGAGGCACAGTCTTGCAGGCTCTTGCTCCCTGTGCCCAGTAGCAGTTTGAGTCCGGGACACTCCCCAGGGCGATCTGGGGCTGCCCAGGCGCTACAGCCAGCAGAAGACGCTACCAGCGTCCCTGATGTTTGGTCATTTTCAATGCCAATAACTAAGCTACAATGGTTCTCCCACACCTGGAAGCTGATGAGTAATGAGCACTATTAATGCTTATTTCAAATGCAAAAAAACCTTGAGATAATGTACTAAATTGTTCAGAAGATTGTTTTCTTAGTAGAATGCTACAGGATTTTCTTTAGCCATCCGGAGTTCCTGCCTTCCTCCCAGTGCCGGTAAAGACCAAGGTGGAAGAATTTTCAGTGTTGCTGAAAACCGGATGAGACTTCAGCTGAGAAACAGAGGAAACTTCGGATCAAGCTAGTTGCCTGCAGAACTTACCTGGACTGTGATTTAAGCTAGCTGCCTGCAGAACTTACCTGGACTGTGATTTAAGCTAGCTGCCTGCAGAACTTACCTGGACTGTGATTTACCTGGACTGTGAGTTAATCTATTGAGACACTGCTTTACCTGGACTGAGACAACAAACTGTAATCTATAATTGTAACTCGGTATCTTTGCTAACAGTGTCATTGCTGGTATAATTTTTCCAAGGGCTTCTTGCATGGAGCCATCAAGTGGCTTGGTATTGTAGCATTTTGTATCCTTCCCTTCTGTTTGTAGCAGGTTATTTATGGTGTTTCTGTAAAAACCACTATGGTCGTTATTTAAATTAAACAAAAGGGGGAAATGTTAGAGTCTGCAAACAAGTCAAAATAACACCTGGCATTTTGCCAGGGGAATGTTAGAGTTCATAAACAAGTCTGGATGGTGCCTGGCAAAATGCCAGAGGGAGTGGTTTGAGAAGTAACAAAAACAAGCCATTAAGTGTGGAGATTCCTTATTGGTTGACTGATGTATCTAGTTTATGTTAATTAGATAAGCTGTGTGGAATGTATAAATACTGCTCCTGTCCTGCAATAAACGGCTCCTACTCCTGCTGTATCAATCAACACAAGTCATTCGTCACCCCCCAGTTATTTTGCAGCCAGCCGGACCAATCATTTTTCCATTTGTTCTTCCGAGTCAGTGCCATTATAGTCTATCTTCTCTGAGAATTGCTCAGCAGCAGCTTTATTGTCTGTATGGTGACAATTATCTTGTTGTTGTCATGTGACTTTTGGGCAGTGAAGAATGTCACAGGTAGACTGATGGTAGGCCTTGGTGGTGGAATCATATTGATGAGGATGGAAAGAGCCATTGGGTGTTTGAGTCCAGGAAGGCATCTCCTCAGGAGAATAAAACTGTTTCAGAAGCTGAATCAAGAATCTTTTGGTTAGGACTAATTGCCTGTCCAGTGCTGTGGGTGATATTTGCCTTTAGTGCTCTCTTCTCCTTCAGAGTAAAATGGTTGGCATGGTTATCATGGGTGTGGTGCTACAGGGTGCCAACCTGTAGGGTTACATCAGGTGCAAGTGGGCAGCCGGAAGAATTTAACCAGCATGGCTACCTGCATCTTGGAAAGCAGTATTTAAAACGAAACACCGGAAATGAACAGACTTCTTGGATAGAGAGAAAATTATGTTTTCTTTGATATTGGGAAATGGCCGAAGAGATACTTGATTATGAACTGTTTGGAGCTCAGTCCAGTTGCAAAGAGGAGTACTGGGTTTTGTTGTTGTTGTTTTGTTTTCACTTACAAAGTTACCATGAAAACTGTTTTCTTCTTTTAAACAAAGTTTTTATTTTCTTTTTCTAGTAGTTGAGGCTGGGAAGTATGATATCATTAAGAACATTGTCAGAATTTATTTTATGGTATACATATATATGCATATAGTAATGTATCCGTATATCCCAAATTAATGTGTTAGTTTACATATGTTACAGAGATATTTGTCTCAAAGGTATGTGTGTTTACATACTATTTCTGTAGGTTATTTTCAGAAATAAGTTGATTCCATGATTAAGAGTAAACACTTGGCTTGTGTATGAGTTAAAATGTTAGAAAAAATTGTAAATTTTAAATATATACTTCATGTTGAAATTGCTTACCTTAGACATGCACAAGGGAAAAACAAATTCAGGCTGGTAGTGTTAACTAGTGTCTAAAATTTTCTTTTATTTTTATACTTGAGGCCTAAATAATAAATGGAATCTTTATAGTTTATGTTTAAGGGACACCCAGGGATTGCTGCTGTTCTATTTATTTCATGGAAAGGACAGTCAGATTTTATTTTGGAACTTCCTGGAAACTCTGAAATGGTCTCCGGACTAAAAAAAAAAATCTTTTAGCACTAAATGAATATTATTCTTATGTCATAGTAAGAATAATCATTTAAATACTTGGCATAATAAATGCCTAAAGACATTTTATGAATCTATTTTTTCTTGCTATAATGGGGATATTGTAAATCATACAATTGTATTAAAAATATTTCTTAAACAAGGCAATATACTTAACTGTAAACTAAACCAATCTAAAACATTATCGTAGACAGCTGTAAATTCTGTTGTAGGTACTAGAAACTTTGTTGGAGTCTTTTACTCAGCAGATTATGTTGTGAATGTATTTGTACATTGTTAAGATATTTTTAAAGATGTTTTAGTTGAATAAATGTGTATTGGAGTGATAGCTTGGAAGGTGCACAACTTTATATTTGTATAAAACTATTGTTTACAAAGCAAAAAAAAAAAAAAAAGAAATTGGGATTTTTTTTCCTTGGTGGGGGGTTGAACTCAAGGCCTTGTTCATGCAAGGTAAGCACTCTACCCACTGAGCTATATCCCCAGCTCAAAACGTTTACATTTCTTGATGAAGTAAAAAATGTTGGAAAAGCCGTTGTCTGGGCTAGGTTTCCAATCCAAGGGCCTGGGTAAGTCCGAGCTGATTGCCACACTATGGAACTTCCTGTAGAGTTCTCCAGTCCACACCAGAAGGGAAGGGTGACTCTTTGGGTACCCTCAAGCCTAATAATTTTTGTTTTTTCTTTTAGTATTCTTCATCCATGGCACACTTCCTTCCTTCATACTTTCTATTCGTTAAAATTAATAGAAGTTCCATGACTCACAAAGAGAGTCCAGATTCCTTCCCAAGTGCCAGACAGGGTATTTTCAGGCTCCCAGGGGATTTGATTTCAAAAGCCTCCAATAATTTGCTGTGACTTTGGTTTCATCTCTCTTCCTGAGTCCTGGAGACCACTCAGAACTCCCACAAGGGGCACAGCTTGCAGGTGGTGGGTCAGAGTGTTATGGGTGGGTTTTGTCCAATTGACTGTCAGAGGAGGGTGGCAGGGGGGTGATGCTTGATAATCTATGTGTCTAGACTCTATGCTTAGTCTAGATGACATCAGACATTTTATTCTGTCATTCTGTTATTCTGGTGAAATAAAAAAAAAGTGGACATAAAATCTAAACCATTATATTTAACTAGGTTTTATTGATTTTGTACCTGTGAGATGGTCAATAATGTATTCAGGAAGTTGCCAAACTCATCCTTCTGGAACATAGGTTTCCAAAATTCTGATTTTTGCTTGATAACTTGAGTTTTAACATTGACTCTCATTACTGTCTGTTAGAGTCTGTAAACAAGTCAAAATAATACCTGGCATTTTGCCAGGGGAATGTTAGAGTTCGTAAACAAGTCTGGATGGTGCCTGGCAAAATGCCAGAGGGAGTGGTTTGAGAAGTAACAAAAGCAGCCATTAAGTGTGGAGATTCCTGATTGGTTGACTGATGTATCTAGTTTATGTTAATTAGATAAGCTGTGTGGAATGTATAAATACTGCTCCTGTCCTGCAATAAACGGCTCCCACTCCTGCTGTATCAACGTTTACAAGTTATTCATCACCCCCGGTTATTTTGCTGCAGCCGGACTGCAGCAACTGTCAGTTTGACAAGCACCCAAGCGTGAATGTTGGGCATTCTCTCAAGTAAAAATGACATCCCATCAAAGCTAGTTCAGCTCACCATGCAAATACTCAAATGATTTCCCTCAAGGCAATCACTCTACAGAATGCAGTAGACTTGCTCCATGCATGTGATCATAGCATTACTAAGACTCTTTAAAGATGAGTAGGGCCTGTCTGGGATAATGCATCATATGCAAGCACTATTCAAAGGTTTCTTACAAGTAGGGAATCCAAAGCATGAAGAAGCTAAGTAATTTGCTAAAGCCACAAAGCAAATAAAAAAACAAAGCCAATACAACAAATCAATGATGTCTGGCTTCAGAGTTGGGACAGTTCGATGACACCCTATTTGCCTCTCAATCTTTCTTTAGTTTTAGTGCTGGGAAGTGAACTTGAGGCCTCCGGTATGACTAGAGAAGTATTCTATCTCCAAGCTGCATGCCCAGCCTGTCTTTCCAGTCTTCAGGACCACACTCCAAGGAGGATTTTTATAGTTTTTTCAAGTCAAGTTGTCAAAGCCTCAGTTTTGATTTTATAATTTACATGATTTTATAATTTTTAATATATAGTTTTTAAGTTTCTTGACCAAATATGACTTTAAAAATATGTACATTTCTATTTTACCTTTCTTGGTGTTTTCCTTTATCTGTGGCATAATTTTCATCTACCACTTAGAAAGGATTCTGCCCCTTTTTTTGACAGGGTGAAAGACATTACGGTCTGCTTAAAAATGTATTCTAGTAATAAAATAAACTCCATGTTTGTATAAATATGTCAAAATAGACTCTACTGTTATTCATAACAAAAATTTTTTAAGAATAATAAAAAATGTGTTCTGTTTTACTCAGGTTATTTTTCTTAGGTAAAATTTTAAGTTATATTGATATTAAATACTGGTCCACTCACGTCACTCATCTCCAATGTAAATGTGTAAAGAAAACAAAATTCATGTGGAAATATGAGAAGCTGACCACTGCAAACTGACATTTAAAAACAGTTTATAAAACAATATTTCGCAAAGACAATGCGAAACTGTTACAGGCAGAACAATCTTCGCATACTATGGGGAGTATCTGTAAGAGAAATATTGCTCCTTTGTTGTCCGTTTATCATAAAACTGTGAGCGAATGTAAGTCATGTGATCGCAAGGAATGTCGTTCTGGTTCCCAGGATCACAAACAGTGTAGGTCCGCTTCTCCTCTGCTTCTTTTACATTTTGGATCAACAGATACTCCATAACTGGACATCTCATTCGTGCACGGAGCAGGACCCGCCGCGGCCGCTCACCAGCCTTGGCTCGGGACTCGTCCCCAACCCCACCTCGTCACCTCGTGTCCGCCTCCACCTCCGCCAGAGCAGGCTCCCCCCAGGTCCCCGCGCAGGAGGAGTGCGGGAGGGCTCGGTCACCCCGAGCTCCGGTCGCCCCTAAGTCAACCTCGGTGTCTCTCCCATGAGTACAGCCACAGCAAGTCCCCCGAGGTGTCCTCCGAGCGCCGCCTGGCACCGAGCGCGCCACCTCGGGGTTGCGGGTACCAGGTCGGGATCCTTTTTGGTCTTCAAGAGAGGGATCACAGGCTTCCCTTCTGTGGTCAGAGAAGCCCACACAGGACTAGATCGAGGCTGCTGCTGCTTCCTGCCTTCCTCCCCCTCCTCCTCCCCCTCCCCCTCCCCTCCCCCTCCTCCCCTCCCCCTCCCCCTCCTCCTCCTCCCCCTCCTCCCCCTCCCCCCCCTCCTCCTCCTCCACCTTTTCTTCTTCCCTTTACCCTTCCCCTTCTGCTTCTTTTTGATCTACTCTGCTGGGAGACCTGAAATTCTCTAGTTCTGGGAAGGGAAATTTCCCCCAAGATGTACTATTTTCTCAGTGAGACTTATGGACTTCCATATGATTGATGAGTGGAAAGCCGCAATAACCTTGATCATTTCCTGGAAAAGAAGATCAATTCGACTTACCGAACTGGGCAGTCGGGGAAAATGCCAAGGTCTTTGGCATCCACGACCCCAGCATCTCTCAGCAGGTCTGTGCACCAGGGCCAACAGGTGTGCACCGCCAAGAGTCAAGACCCTTCACCACCTGCTCACACTCTCTGAAGTGTCCACTATCCTAAAAGAGCTAAACTTAAAAGACCAGAATGACCCTGTCCTCAGCCTAGGGGTCTGGAGCTGGCAGTTTGGTTCCATGAAGGGAGAGCCTAGTGGAGGACTGGCAGCCACGGCAAGGGCCCCGTAACTATGGAACTGTCTGCCATTGCACAAAGTTAAGGAGATATTTTAAAAATACAAATCTTTCCATGGGTTCCCATTATTGTTAGGACTCATTCAAAAATATTAACCTTGGCCTAAAATAGGGATCACGCTTTTTTGTTGAGACCTGATGTAGATCGATAAATGCCAGTTAACTACTTTCAGTACCCCACTGTTTTACCATAAATTTATTCTGATTTAGATATTGTATTCCTCTAGAAGATCCTGAATCATGCACCTGCTCTCCCCTGCCCTGATCTCCTTCTACTTTGCAAAGCAACTCCACCCAGGAAGCCCAGTCTGAATACCCAGACACCCAGGCTTGTCTCAGCTTCTCTCCACCCAGGTGTTTATGGCCAAGTTTTACCTGAGATGTACAAAAGAAAAACACTGCTGTTCCTTCTCCCAACTCTCCACTTAGCCCCTTCCTTTTCCCATCTGATTTTACCACACCTCTCTTTGCCATACATCATTAACTGCACCCCAAATCTCACCTACCCCCAGAGAAAGTGAGATTGCAGAATCAGACGTGTTCTTAATGTGAATAAACTCCACATGTTCACCAATTATCTACTTTAGTTTCAGAGAAGTAGGAAATTAGGGAAGAAGGAGGAATTGGAATGTGGCCAAGATTCTATGTAATTGTGCTAAATATGTGTAATTAAGACAAGCTATTGAGAGGCTAGCACAGGAGGCTCACAAGTTTAAAGACAGCCTTAGCAAATTAGCCAGACCTAAGCACCTTAGTGAGACCCTGTCTAAAAAAACAAAAGGGCTGGGGATGTAGATCAGTGGCAAAGCCCCCTGGGTTCAATCCACAGTACAGGAGAAAAGAAAAAGAAATACAAACAAACAAACAAACAAACCCAGGTGCACAAAAAGGATAAAGGGCTCAGGTCTTTGAGGGCGGTGAGATAAGGTCTATCAAAATTACCAGTGAACATATTTTTTGATGCGGTTCTTCTACATGTGTGTAAGTCATGGTGGCACACATGAGATTCAGCCACCGCCCACAGCTATAAACAGTGTGTGACAACAGGAGGGAAACTCCAGTGCCAACACTGGTACAGAGCATGTAACTGAATAGGAGGCATATTTACCAGATAATGAAGAACATTTTTCTGTTTCAGATATGGGAAGATGGAAAAATTACATTCCGTATAAAATATTAAAAGCAAAGGATGGAATGTGAATAAATTGCCACTATCTGTGACAGAAAAAAAAAAGAAAATATATTTGCAGAACTTTGGTTGCTCATTTAAAAATCTTTGGAATGAGAAAGAAATCACCACAAACAATGGTAACATTTTGGAGAGGAGACTGGGTGCCTCTAGAGCTGCAGTTCTAGAGCTAGTCAGACCTTGGATCGGGAAAGGAGGCAGCAGGTAGATGGGGAGGCTTCCAGGAGTGGCTCAGGAGACTGGGCATCAGAAAGCTGCGAGACCCGGGACCGCCAAGAACCTGACGGATCAGAAGATCCTTCAGGCAAACAACTGCGTTCCGTTAGCGGCGGGTTTTAGGAGGCCAGTGGCTGACAGGTCTGATTCATCTGGCGCACGTGCTGATGAGCAGGCGTTTGCAGAGCAGTAAAGGTAAATATTTCCATGTATTCTTTTTTTTTTTTTTTTTTTTCCTGATCAAAGAGCTCATCTGGAAATGGAAACACATGTAGATGAAAAGACCTTAAAGCCCCAGGCCCAACATTAGGAAATCCAGCCCCTATACCTTGAAGCTGCAGAATGCTTTCTTGCCCAAACCCCATGTCAAAGCCCCACCAGCTGCCCATAGCATTTCAAATGTTGCACAAAGTTACCACAAGATGTTCTATGTAGATAACCCTAACAGGCCCCCTACCACAAAATGTTCCTTTCAGACAGCCCTACCAGCTAAACTTGAGAACTAAGTTTAAAAACAGGAACCAAGAAGGGCAAGGTGTAACTTTAGGGTTTTTCCAAGAACAAAAAGTCGAAAAACAAGTTTACCCACTAGGTGACCCCCCTGCTGGATTCAGAGGAACCAATAGAAGGGCTGTTGCTGTGCTAAGCTAAGAACTAACCCACTTGTACCCTATAAAAGATCTGTATCCCAAAGCCCGGTGTGCCAGTTCACCGAAGCTCCGGCTGAGGTTTCGCTGAGCACCCGAAGGCGCCTGTGTGACAATAAACGCCTCCTGCTTTTTGCAGCCAGTGTCTCGTGTGGTTCGTTCCGGGTTTGGGATCTGTGGATCTTTCATTTTGGAGGTTCCACCGAGATTCCCGATCCCGGTTCCGATCCCGATCCCTATCCGGAGAACACTCGACATCACTGGGAGGTAAGCTGGCCAGCTCGAGCTGTCTATGTCTAACCTGTTGTCCTATTGGCTATCTGTTCTCTGTTTCGCGCAGCGTCTGAAAGACTAGGCATAGTCATCGGTATTCCGATTCTGAAATAATTCTGTGATCACTCAGCTTTCTGAGGCAGGCGGGGAAGGAGTTGACGAACTCAGACTTCACCCCTGCCACCCTGGGAGACGTCCCAGGGATCAGAGGGGTCCATTTCTTTGGGGCCCCCGGTGTTTCCGAGGGATACACTGTTTTTGTAGGCGACGGAGAGGTGCAAACTTCTCCCAAGCCATCTGACTTTTTCGGTTTCCACCGAAGCCGCGCAGCGTTCTCCCTACTTGGTTTCATTTTTGTGTCATTGTGTCTGTCTTTGTATTTCCTCTCTGAAAGTAATATGGGACAATCACTAACAACCCCTTTGAGCCTTACTCTAGATCATTGGCAAGACGTTCAAGTTCGAGCAGACAACTTGTCTGTGACAATCAAGAAAAAGAAATGGCAAACTCTCTGTACTTCAGAATGGCCAACCTTTAACACCGGCTGGCCAACAGAAGGGACTTTTAACATTGGTCTTATTTTACAGGTGAAAACCCGAATCTTTACCCAAGGTCCTTATGGACACCCCGACCAGATACCCTACATTGTTACCTGGGAAGATTTAGCCTCCAACCCGCCCCCTTGGGTTGCTCCTTTCTCTCCACCCAAGTCCCCTCTCCAATCTCCTCTTGAACCCTCTGCTCCCCTCATTCCGGTTCCCCCTCCCCAAACCTCTCACCTTTACCCTATCCTTAACAAATCTGAGATTTTGCTTAAACCAGGAACAACACCAAAGAAAGTCCTGCCACCGGAGGACTCACCTCTCATTGACTTGCTGACTGATGAGCCTCCTCCCTATCAGCCCCAACCCTTACAAGCCCCTGAACCTGATCAGCCATCCTCCGAGGACGAAAACCAGGAAAGCCCAACCGCCAGTGCTCCCCCGGATCCATCTCCCATGGTGGGACGACTCCGGGGGCGCCGGGATCACACCGCCTCAGGAGACACCTCTAAAGTTCTCCCCCTGCGACAGACGGGGGGCCCCAATGGCCAATATCAATACTGGCCTTTTTCTGCCTCTGACCTTTACAACTGGAAAACCCATAACCCTTCCTTTTCTAAGGACCCTATGGCTTTAACCTCTCTGATTGAGTCTATTCTAGTAACTCATCAGCCAACATGGGATGATTGCCAACAGCTCCTGCAAATTCTCCTCACTTCAGAGGAGAAACAAAAAGTTCTTTTGGAAGCTCGCAAAAATGTGCCAGGGGACGACGAGCGCCCCACCCAACTCCCAAATCTGATTAACGAGGCTTTTCCTTTAACCCGGCCCAACTGGGACTATGCGACTGAAGCAGGTAGGGATCACCTACGTCTCTATCGCCAGTTACTCATAGCGGGTCTCCATGCAGCAGGGCGACGGCCCACCAATTTGGCTCAGGTAAGACAAACTACCCAGGGGGCAGAAGAAACTCCAACAGCTTTCCTAGAGAGATTAAAGGAAGCTTATCGGAGGTTTACCCCCTTTGATCCTGATAGCGAAGACCAAAGAGGGAACGTATCTATGGCTTTCATTTGGCAGTCCGCCCCAGATATCAGGACTAAACTGCAGAGATTAGATAACTTACAGGATTTTTCCCTAGCAGACTTACTGAGGGAAGCTGAAAAGATATATAACAAAAGAGAAACTCCAGAGGAGCGAGAGGACAGGATCAGAAAGATGCAGGAAGAACGAGAACTTAAACTCAGAGAGGAATCAGATAAGAGAGAAAGAGAAAGAGAAAAGCGGCGCAACAGGGAACTAACTAAAATATTGGCCACTGTAGTTCAGGCAGGACATCAGGGAGACAAAGTAAACAGGGATAAGGAGCGAAGCAGACCCCGTGTAGACCGAGACCAATGTGCCTACTGCAAGGAAAAAGGACACTGGGTAAAAGACTGCCCAAAGAGACCCTCCAACCCCAGGAGAAACACCAACCGGGCTCCCCAAATATTGACATTAGATGAAGATTAGGGGAGTCAGGGCCAGGAGCTCCCCCCTGAGCCCCGGGTAACTCTACAAGTAGGGGAGCAACCTGTGACCTTCCTAGTGGATACCGGAGCCCAACACTCGGTGCTAACACAGACACCAGGGCCCATGAGTCACAAGACGACGTGGGTCCAAGGCGCCACTGGGAGCAAACCTTACCGATGGACCACCAAAAGAGAAGTACATCTTGCCACAGGTAAGGTTTCCCATTCGTTTCTACACGTACCTGACTGTCCGTATCCACTTTTGGGAAGAGACTTATTGACCAAATTAAGAGCCCAAATTTATTTTAAAGATGAAGGGGCTTCCATCACGGGGCCAAATCAGACTCCCTTACATGTATTGACTTTCAAATTGGAAGACGAATATAAACTTTTTGACAAACCCTCGGTATCTATGAGAGACATGGACTATTGGCTTAGTTCCTATCCAGAGTCCTGGGCTGAAACCGGAGGAATGGGAATGGCAAAGCAACGGCCTCCAATAGTCATTCATCTAAAGGCCGCTGCTACTCCCATCAATATCAAACAATATCCTATGTCAAGGGAGGCCTATCAGGGCATTAAGCCGCACATCAAACGCCTCCTAGACCAAGGTATCCTAACACCTTGCCAATCGCCCTGGAACACCCCATTACTGCCAATCAAGAAGCCAGGAACTAATGACTACAGACCAGTCCAAGACTTAAGAGAAGTAAACAAGAGAGTAGAAGATATTCACCCCACAGTGCCAAATCCTTACAATCTCCTTAGCACTTTACCTCCTACTCATACTTGGTATACTGTTTTGGACCTGAAAGATGCTTTTTTCTGCTTAAGACTGTCTCCCCAAAGTCAGGCTCTCTTCGCATTTGAATGGAAGGATCCCGAAGGAGGAGTCTCTGGACAACTGACCTGGACGAGACTGCCACAAGGATTCAAAAACAGCCCAACCCTCTTCGATGAGGCTTTACATCAGGATTTGGCAGACTTTCGTGTAAGACACCCTTCCCTAATCATGCTCCAATATGTAGATGACATCTTGCTGGCTGCGACCTCCGAGGAAGATTGTCAGGCAGGTACAGAAAAATTATTGCAAACTCTGGGACTATTAGGGTATAGGGCGTCAGCAAAGAAGGCCCAAATCTGTCAGACAAAAGTTACCTATCTGGGCTATGAGCTCCATGATGGTCAACGATGGTTGACAACTGCCAGAAAAGAGACTATCTCAAGTATACCAACCCCCCAGAGTCCCAAGCAACTGCGAGAATTCCTGGGGACCGCAGGCTTCTGTAGACTCTGGATTCCTGGGTTTGCGGAGATAGCAGCCCCCTTGTATCTACTGACTAAACAAGGTGACTCCTTTACCTGGACCAAGGAGCATCAATTGGCATTTGATCACATTAAATTGGCTCTTCTGTCAGCCCCCGCCTTGGGCCTACCGGACGTTACTAAGCCTTTTGATCTATTTGTAGATGAAAAACAAGGTTATGCAAAGGGGGTCTTAACCCAAAAGCTGGGACCCTGGAGGCGACCTATAGCCTACCTGTCAAAAAAATTAGATCCAGTGGCGGCAGGATGGCCACCATGCCTCCGAATGATTGCAGCCGTGGCCCTTCTGATTAAGGATGCCACTAAATTGACTCTGGGACAGCCATTAACCCTATTAACCCCTCATGCCATTGAGACTGTAATTCGCCAGCCACCTGATCGCTGGATATCAAATGCCCGACTCACCCATTACCAGTCTTTATTATTGGACACCGACCGAATTCAGTTCGGTCCCATGGTGACGCTGAATCCAGCGACCCTCCTGCCACTCCCAGGAGGAGCAGATCCTCACAACTGCCAGCAGATTCTTGCAGAGACGCAAGGAACCCGGCCAGACCTCACCGACCAACCGATGAAGGATGCAGAACTAGTCTGGTACACAGATGGAAGCAGTTATCTGCTCAATGGAGAACGCCAGGCAGGAGCAGCCATCACCACCGAATCTGAGGTAATTTGGGCGAGTGCACTTCCGGGCGGAACATCAGCTCAACGGGCAGAACTGATAGCTCTGACTCAAGCTCTAAAATTGGCTGAGGGAAAGAAACTAAACGTGTACACTGACAGTAGATATGCCTTTGCTACTGCTCATATACACGGAGAGATTTATAGACGCCGGGGGCTACTAACCTCAGAAGGAAAAGAGATCAAAAATAAGGCTGAAATATTAGCTTTGCTTAAAGCTTTATTTTTGCCTAAAAAGTTAAGCATCATGCATTGTCCCGGTCATCAGAAAGGAAATACTCCAGAGGCCAAAGGGAACAGATTAGCAGATGAAACAGCCAAAAAGGCAGCCCTAGGGCCACAACTTTTGATAGTAACTCTATTGCCCCAACAAGCAGACCCACAACATGATGACCATGAGGAACACTGGGTCTATGAAGACAAGGACTTAAGTGTCATACAGAGATTGGGGGCCACTTATAACCCCGAGGAAAACGTCTGGAAATACCAAGGGAAGATTATCATGCCCCTCAAAAATTCAAAACAATTGGTAAAGTCCCTACACAGGCTGACACATCTTGGAGCTAAAAAGATGAAGGAACTCTTAGAGCGTGGGGAAGGTACTTTATATCTTCCAAACAGGGATCAACTTCTGCGCCAGGAAACAGAAAACTGTCAAGCATGTGCCCAGGTAAATGCTGGTAAGGTCAAAATTGGAACGGGGATCCGGGTAAAAGGCCATAAGCCCGGAACCCATTGGGAAGTAGACTTCACTGAAATCAAACCTGGTATGTATGGCTACAAATATCTTTTGGTTTTCGTCGACACTTTCTCTGGATGGCCAGAAGCATTCCCGACCCGGCATGAGACTACTAGAGTGGTTGCTAAAAAATTACTGGAAGAAATCTTTCCCAGGTATGGGGTACCTGGGACCATTGGGTCAGATAACGGGCCTGCCTTCGTCTCCCAGGTAAGTCAGATGGTGGCCAATATATTGGGGATTAATTGGAAATTACATTGTGCTTACCGACCCCAAAGTTCAGGACAGGTAGAAAGGATGAATAGAACCATCAAGGAGACTTTAACTAAATTAACGCTTGAAACTGGCACTAGAGACTGGGTACAACTCCTACCTTTAGCTTTGTACCGGGCCCGAAACACCCCAGGCCCACAGGGACTAACCCCATTTGAGATTCTGTACGGTGCACCGCCACCTGCTGTTAACTTTTATGAAACTGAAACTTATGCCTCCCTCACCCCATCTATGCAGACTCATTTGCGTGCCTTGCAGTTGGTCCAGAATGAGGTTTGGAGGCCTCTAGCCGCCGCATACAAGGAGGAACTCAAAACCCCCTCGCTGCCACATCCCTTCAAAGTCGGAGACACCGTCTGGGTACGCAGGCACCAGAGTAAAAACCTCGAACCGCGGTGGAAGGGACCTTACACCATCCTGCTGACCACTCCCACTGCAATCAAAGTAGACGGCATCACCGCTTGGATCCACGCTTCCCACGTGAAAGCCGCACATCCGCAGGAATCCACAAACGCCTCTCCGGACCCAAGATGGAAGTTGCAACGCACTCAAAATCCGCTAAAGATAAGACTTACTCGCTGTTGATTCTTTCTGCCTTGCTCTTTATCAACCCCACATTGAGTGTTAGCCCCCACATCCCAAGAACTCAAACCTGGCAGGTACTCAATGTAGCTGGAGAAACTGTTTGGTCCATTTCAGCTGTCCATTCTCCTGGAACATGGTGGCCCCCTCTTTACCTCGACCCCTGTGAAACTAGACTAGGAATATCATTTGGTCTCACCGGGACAAGAATTCTTAATCATAAAATTTGGGATGTCTGCCCCTGTCCCAAAGATAGCTTTTATGTTTGTCCCCAAGATGGTAGAAGTGCAGCTCAGGCACGCACATGTGGAGGGAGAGACTCATTCTTTTGTTCCTCCTGGTCTTGCGAGACCACAGGAGATACTTACTGGAAACCCACCTCCAAATGGGACCTGATACAAATGGCCAAAAACTATACAGGCAAGGAAAAGCCTACAAGCACAGGAAAAACTGGGGTTTGCTACCTAAAAATTACCTTTTCTGAAAAAGGTAAAACATCCATAGATCCCTGGCTCACCGGTAGGACATGGGGTCTTCGATGGTACCAGGCTGGATATGATCCTGGGATAATATTCAAAATCAAATTAACTCAAGCCCCACTTCCAACCAACCAAATTGGGCCTAACCAGGTATTAGGAGACCAAAAAATGAAAGTCCTTTCCCCACCTAAACCACCCCAAAGAAATAAAAAGCAGGAAAAACAAAAAGCTTCAGCTAAAAAGGCAGGAAATGTCAAGGGAAAACAAAAAAAGAAACCCCCTAAGAACAGTGACTCAGATATGACCCAAAACCACCCACCCTCAAATTCTTCCGGGACTGGGAACCGATTATTTGATCTAGTCCAAGGGACATTCTATGCCCTCAACAATACTGACCCAAGCCGTACCCAAGACTGTTGGCTATGTCTCACTTCTGGCCCACCCTATTACGAGGGAATAGCCTTTCCGGCTAACTGGACTAGCAGCCCCAACCCAGACCCTAAGTGCACATCCCTGCCCAGCACCAAGCTCACTATTACTGAAGTATTCGGACAAGGGACCTGTATGGGGAACGTACCCCCTTCCCATAAGACCCTCTGTAATACCACCCTTACTCATAGGGACTCATCCCCTAAGTATCTTTGGGGCCCCCCAGGAACCTATTGGGCCTGTAATACTGGGCTGACTCCCTGCGTCTCCACGGCTGTTCTCAATCTGTCTACTGATTTCTGTGTGCTAATACAGTTGTGGCCCAGGATCTCTTACCTAACATCGGACACTGTTATAGCACACCTGGAAGGACAAAAGCGGTACCCCAGAGAGCCCATAAGCCTAACTATTGCTCTACTGTTGGGTGCTGGAGGAATAGCTGCCGGTATAGGGACTGGGACTGCAGCCTTAGTACAGGGAAACCAATTCGTACACCTACAAGCAGCTATGAATGAGGACCTAACCGCAATGGCAAAATCTATTTCTGCTTTAGAGAAATCTCTTACTTCCCTCTCAGAGGTTGTATTACAAAATAGAAGGGGATTAGATTTACTGTTCCTAAAAGAAGGTGGCCTCTGCGTAGCTTTGAAGGAACAATGCTGCTTCTACGCAGACCATACAGGTGTTGTCCGGGAGACTATGGAGAAAGTCACTGAAAGGTTGGCAAAAAGACAAAAAGAATTTGAAGCACAACAAGGATGGTTTGAACATTGGTTTAACAAATCCCCATGGTTAACTACTTTGCTATCCACCATAGCAGGACCTCTAATTATTTTGCTGGTAATCCTGACGTTTGGACCCTGCATACTCAATAAAATAATGCAATTCTTAAAGGAAAGATTATCTGTAATCCAAACTATGGTCCTCACGCAGCAATATCAAGCACTCCCATCAGCTGAGCAAAGGCAGGACTCTGAGCAGGTAGATCAATGGATATAAGATTATATCCCGGATAAAGAAAAAGGGGGGAATGAAAAGACCTTAAAGCCCCAGGCCCAACATTAGGAAATCCAGCCCCTATACCTTGAAGCTGCAGAATGCTTTCTTGCCCAAACCCCATGTCAAAGCCCCACCAGCTGCCCATAGCATTTCAAATGTTGCACAAAGTTACCACAAGATGTTCTATGTAGATAACCCTAACAGGCCCCCTACCACAAAATGTTCCTTTCAGACAGCCCTACCAGCTAAACTTGAGAACTAAGTTTAAAAACAGGAACCAAGAAGGGCAAGGTGTAACTTTAGGGTTTTTCCAAGAACAAAAAGTCGAAAAACAAGTTTACCCACTAGGTGACCCCCCTGCTGGATTCAGAGGAACCAATAGAAGGGCTGTTGCTGTGCTAAGCTAAGAACTAACCCACTTGTACCCTATAAAAGATCTGTATCCCAAAGCCCGGTGTGCCAGTTCACCGAAGCTCCGGCTGAGGTTTCGCTGAGCACCCGCAGGCGCCTGTGTGACAATAAACGCCTCCTGCTTTTTGCAGCCAGTGTCTCGTGTGGTTCGTTCCGGGTTTGGGATCTGTGGATCTTTCATAGAGAAATGTGAAAACTTTGGTAACTTTGATTTTAAGGCAATTTACAGGACAGAAATAAATTCCATTTTAGTCCTATGGAACCTAAATTTACTCACAAAGTAACTCAGCATTAACAGCTGGAATGAAGACATTAACTGAGTACTTTGGGGGAGAAGGTTTAGCTACATTCATAAACGTTCCTTTCTGGGCCAGAAGCTTATTGTATTCTTAGTACTTTTGTGGATTTTCTCTTATTTCTTCCTAATTTTTAATTAACATTTTATTAGAACAATTTTTGAACACACTAAGACTTTTAAAAAAAATGCATGTACTTAAGACCCGTTTCACATTCTGGCCAGTTGTTTTCTGAGCATCAATCACACCCCCTTTGCCAATATAGAAAGAGGGGTGGTGCCCTGGGGTGGGGAAGGAAAGGAAATATCACCTTGCCTGTCTCAAAAAATAAAATCCATCCAGCAGCAGATTCACGTACAATGTTTTAGTTGGTCCGTATCCTCTTTCAGAGTGGGATAAACAGGGAGAAAAAATAAAAAGATATTTTCTTTTCTATTATTTAGCCTTTGCAGGACAGCAGATTTATTTTCTTTTCTTTTTTTTTTTTTTTTTTTTAGGCTGTACATTTATCTGTAAATATAAGGGTTTTTTCTTTTTTTTTAATTTTTTATTGTTGGTTGTTCAAAACATTACAGATTTATTTTCTTTTCAGAAACAAAGTATGTGACAATGACTGTGCTTTCCAATCCTGTTTCATCATTTTCATTCTAATTTTAGACAATTGTGTACATGTTCACCCTTTTTCTCTGACCCCTGCGTGGCCAGTCACTATGTATCTCTTACTATTTTATTTCTTATATTCACAATGCCTAGAATACCCTTGGTGCTCAATACATAATCTATTTACTAAATTTATAAACACCACAATTGTTCCACTAGTGGCACACTGGGAAGAACTGAATCAAGGACAATTTTCTGGACAAAAATGTAAACTAAGTTTTCCTACTATGGTTGGCTTCATTAAATTTTAGTGCCCAAGTTTCTTTCTTTCTCATGTAGTAATATTTCATTCACATAACAAAGGTAGATAACTTGATTTGGAAACTTTGATTTGCCCCAAATTGTATTAAGCTCAATCATTTATCCCACAAACATATATTAAGTGCCTATTTATAGCTGGCATTATGTCACGATAGGACCTCTCCCGCCCCACGGAGGGCAGAGGTTTGTTAGTAACTAGACTTTAAAAATAATTACAAAGCATTGTGAGATATAAAATATTTCTATAAAATCTGCTATGTGATACATAGAAGACATTTGAGTTATATTATGAGTCGTTAGAAGAAACCATTAGATGAGGAGTTAGAAATGGAGCTATAGAGGAGGAACACTTCTAGGAAAGATAGTAATACCCAGAATCTGGAATAGTCAGGGAATTGCAAGTAGTTAATTGTGACTGAAAAAAAGACACCTGGAGACACCTGGAAGGACTGCAGTTGCCTGTGGGCTGCCAAGGCTAAATTTCACCTGGAATGCTAGATTCAAGAAGGGTGGTTGACCATAGGGCAGAGTGACAATGACTGGGGAAGCTATGGATGTATGAGTGGTGAGAAGCTATATGGATGAGGGCTGAATAACTGGGTCAAACTTTCTTCAGGAAGATGAACTTAAAGTTGTAGTTGGCAGGTTAGGAAACAAAATACTGAGAGAATCACTATGTTTCATGGGAAGAGATGGATGTGTATGTGTGTGTGTTCGCAAACACACTTGGGCCAGAATTGGAAGTGTGTTGGTGTCTCTGCATTTGTTTGGGATGTCTGATGTCTTGGAGTCATGGCTGGAAACACTGATCCAAGAGAAGAAGAGTTCAGGTACAATTGAAGCATGAGCTAAGAAAGCTCATGGGGAGAAGGGAAAAATTCAACTACTAGTAAAACCATCAGGGAAAATCATCACAGACTTTGAAGGACTGAGCTGATGTCAGAGGAATGATATGCTGAGGGCCAGTAATCTTGACAGTAATTGTGAAGTTGGAAAACTGCCCTTAACTAAGGGATTTACAGGGGGAATGGGTCCAGGTGGATCTAAGGCTAATGATTACTTTAGCAAACCAAAAAATAAAATAAAATAAAATAAAAAGATTTTCACTCTTACCCATCATGACCATGCCAAAGCTCTACCATTTTATTCACAATTAAATTCTATCCTGGCAATCTTAGATTAATTTCTTTCAACATACACATATGCCTCTTGGAACAATCTAG
This sequence comes from Marmota flaviventris, assembly GCF_047511675.1. Taxonomy (NCBI): domain Eukaryota; kingdom Metazoa; phylum Chordata; class Mammalia; order Rodentia; family Sciuridae; genus Marmota; species Marmota flaviventris. Next base: position 157,743,945 of record NC_092503.1, read on the forward strand.
ATTGTTGCTATGGTTTGGATGTGAGGTATCCCTCAAAAGCTCAGGTATTTCCATGTATTCTTGAGCCATTGAAAGAAGCTTGAAAACTTTAAGTCTAGGAGTATGGCTTTACAAAGCAATGCTTTTTTTTTTTTTTTTTGTTGTTATTTTGCTGTTAGAGAAAACTCTGTCATCTTTTTATCAAAAGTCGAAATATGCAAAGACATTCTTTCCAGTCCGACAATGTTACTGAAGAGAACACCTCAGGGGATCGGGAAAAGGCTTTTTTTCCCCTTCCTCACGGCGGCCGGTTAGCTCAGCTGGTTAGAGCGTGGTGCTAATAACGCCAAGGTCGCGGGTTCGATCCCCGTACGGGCCAGCTCCTCGTTTTACATCTCTCAGAAGTTCCAAGTCCACCACGCAACGCACTTCCCCGAGCCCAGGATCTCCAGCCCCTATTTCCCCAAGGCTCCTACAGTCCGCCCCAGAAGCCAGTGTGTACAGGGCTTGCAGCCCCAGGATGGGTGACCTGCCTGGAAATTAAACCCAAGAACGGGAAAGCTTGCTGGCGCTTTTAAAATGTGATTTTATTGTCCTCCCGAAGGGTCCGGAAACCAACCTCCTTTCTCAGACGGTCAAAACACAAGGTGAAGACTGCACGTGCCAACAGGCTGGCCCCTCAGCCGCCCCTGAACGCCTTTGGGATCTCACCGACGGCCAGGACTGCCCACCGGTCGCGGAGCTGCAAGCCTGAACCCCCTTCGGATCTCACCGACGGCCAGGACTGCCCGTCGGTCGCGGAGGTGCAAGCCTGAACCCCCTTCGGATCTCACCGACGGCCAGGACTGCCCGTCGGTCGCGGAGCTGCAAGCCTGAACGCCTTTGGGATCTCACCGACGGCCAGGACTGCCCGTCGGTCGCGGAGCTGCAAGCCTGAACGTTCAGCCTTTGGGATCTCACCGACGGCCAGGACTGCCCGTCGGTCGCGGAGGTGCAAGCCTGAACCCCTTTGGGATCTCACCGACGGCCAGGACTGCCCGTCGGTCGCGGAGCTGCAAGCCTGAACGTTCCCCTTCCGGATCTCACCGACGGCCACGACGGACGGTGGCGGACCTCCTGAGACGACTGGACTTGTGGAGGGCGTGGGGGCTGCATTCCGCGGCTCCCACCCACGAGCCGAGCCTCTCGCCGACCCGCATCTAAAAGAGACTCAGACTAGGGCTGCGGCAGGGTTCTGCGCCTGCGGCCTCTGGGGGGGGGGGGGGGTTCCAGCCACCCTACGTCCTAGGCACCCGCGCCAGAGACGCCCCCGCCAGGCTCCCGGGCTCCCCAGGCCACGGGTACAAAGGGTCTCCCTCCAAACCAACAGGGGTGAGGGTGCAGCGGTCCTGGCAAGTGGTCCAGCTGCAGGCGCTCGGGTCGGAGAGGGCCGGCCAGCTCAGGCGGGGGCACCTGAACGAGAACTTAAGGGCTGGCTTGGGAGGGCAGACCTCAGGGTTTGGGGCTGGAGTGTATCTCTGTGAAACTTCCTTATGAGAGAGAAAATAGAAACCATCTGAAGAGCCAGCAATTGAGGATCTAACAACAGCACGACACAGCCTAGAATCAAGTAACCGAGACAAGGCAGGCGGCTGTGTACGGATGTTCCAAATGTGCACAGGACACCTATTTTAAAAACACGCATTACGGCCATGGGGCTTTGCTGATGTAAAACCGGTCATAGACATGTAGGTAATTGTTATTCTCCGTAGGCCTAGAGCAAGGGTTAAAGGAGTTCATCCAAATTCTCTTTGCAGTATTCGAGTGTGTTTGGGGGGAATTCATATTTCTACAGAAATTATATCCTCTAATAAGCCATTAAGCTATTTGGCATTTTAAAATAATAAATAAAATTTAAAATAAATAGAGATCAGTGAGTGAGGATTTGAGTCCACAGGCTGAAGGCTGAGGTACAGCTTTTACAGAAGAGGAGCAAAGAGACAAAAGGCAGGAACTACACGTATAGCCTCCGTACTTCTTGGCCTTGTTCAGGTCTGGGGGTGCAGCCTTTGCTCTCAGCCTCAGAGAGACCCTCAGCTTGAGTTGGTTTCAAGAGCGATGGTCCCTGAGTCCTAAGCAGGCGAGCAGTCCTCAAACCCAGACCACAGCCTACATGCAGGGTAAGAAGAAAGGGAAGGCAGAGAGTGAGAGGCATTCAGAGAAGGCACTGCAGCCATTGTTGTCTGCATAACTAGAGTGGCCACTGGGGCATAAATGTAAAGCCCCCCCCCCCCAAGGGTGTTGGGGAGCACCAAACCCTCAGTCTGAGGGGCAGTTGTCAACTAGACTTATTTATTGTGAGCTCCTGAATAAGTTTCTAAAAACTATAAGTTAGTTTTATTTTAAAACGCGTATTAGAGTTTTCTGTTGTATGATTATTTTACTATTTAATCAGGAAAATTTGGCAATTACTAATATTTGTATTCCTCAAGGTTGACCCCAAGAACCTGAGGCAGCGTAGCCCTCCACCTTCTACAAAGCCTGGTTCCCAGCTGCATGTCTGGTTTCAGACCCTAATCTGGGCTGGCACTGGCTCTGGTGAGTACCTTGGCTTGTGTGCTTGGTCACTGCAACTCCTGGCTCACTCGGGAGACAGGGCCACAAGCTCAAAGGCCACTGGTGGGTTCCTCTCATGAATTTTAGTGAAGTCTGGGACTGTGGTACAAAAACATTTTGTACTGATAGCTCAGTCATTGTCCCGGATGCCAATCCAAAGAAGTTTTATTGCTTTACTAGCAAAAGAGAAATGCAGGGGACTCCTCTCCTAGACGCTGTGATTCTGGTGGTCAAGGGTAACAGAGGCGGTTCCAAAGGCTGCTTTCCAGCTGTGTCCTGTCAGGAGTCACAGTTCACTTGTGACTTTCCCAGAGAGCCCCTTCTTAGGTCCTCTGAGGCCACCCAAGTCTGAATTGCTTCGTTCCTGTGATGTGTGCTCAAGGAAAAGGGACTGGCCTGGGATGGGAAGACGCATGATCGGCTTCCCCAAGGATAGAGAGGGGAAGAGGGAGAGAGAGAAGGGGAAGGGAGGATGTCGATTTTAAATAAGCCACGGTGGCAGAGCAGCAGGGGTCCTGTTCAAATCAGAAGTGGACCCCGTTACAGTTTCATTCTGACTTTGAAGTTAAACGTGTAAAAAGCAGGCTCTTAGGACATCAGGGAGCTGAGGCTGCTTGATGTCCACTCAGTGTTCATTAGGCCCTCTGTTTAGAAAACATCAGCATCCGGGAGGCTCCCAACAGGACTAAGGCCCGGGTCACTCTCGGAACCTAGACGTGAAGCAGCGAGAGCGAGACCACGCGACACCTGGGTTCCTTAGCTCTTGGTGTTCTGGGTTCCCTGGAGCCAAACTGTCCCGTGGATATGGTCAGGCCCAGGCCGGCTCCTGGAGAGAGCCCGAGCTCGGACCCTCTTAGACCAAGTGGGAAAGCTCAGTCTCCCCTAAAGGGATGCTGCGGGCGAGCTCTGCAGGGAAGCGGGGATGAGAGGCGAGAAAGGCGGTGAAGGGCCACCGGAGAGACTCCGGGGCCAGGCGGCCGGAGGGAAGCGCGCCCGGCGCCGGGCAGCTCGGCGGGCGCAGGAGGTGTAGCAGCCGTCCGCACCGGCTCCGGGGTCCGCGGCCCCTCAGCTTCCAGCTGCCCCGCACCCGTTCGCTCTACTTATGCCACCGCCTCCTGTGACACAGAAGGACAGCGGGAAATGCCCCCACGGGCCCTTGACACAGCCGCCTCACTTTCGAAAAAGGATGCGTACATACATAGATAATTAGAAAATCAGTGTCGTGATTTTTTTTACGCTTATTCTGTCAAATAATACGGGCATCCTTATTTTATAAACTGTATGTAGTCGCAAATCTGCTATCACTTTTGTTTATGGCTATTATTTATTAATTAAAATTATATATTCTTCATTAAAATGACTTTGTAGTTAAATGTGTAAAAAGCATGCTCTTAAAAACATTGGAGGCTCTACCTTACTAATAAGAATATATTCTGCAAGCTCCGAACCATAAATCGGATATTTTGCTGTTAATTCCCACTGAAATCTCACTCCAGCAATAAATTTTCATCCAGACACACGAATTGTTGGGGGAAATATTTTCATCTTTCATTAAAAGATGCATTTCCTACGCAATTCTACTTTTCATATATAATAAATTATTTATTAAAATGTTTTCTTTGTGTCCTTTACTGTGTGCTAACATTACACGTAAAAGTAATTCAAGGCATTAGAAAAATGCTTAAAACTGAGATTTTTGGTCACTGGAAATAAGTAAAAATCAGATTTCTATTCGTAGAAGCAGTGTGGCAGATAAGGTCTTTAACATGTAAAAATACATAATATTGGGATAAAATTCTGTGGCAGATATAGAATGGAAATAGTTTCCAAGAGGGAAAGGATTCTTGCAAAATTTTTCAACTGTATACAGCTCAGTAAGAAGGCTGCCAGGTCTGATAAGGTCTGAGGAACTCAACCGACGGAATGCGGAGGGGAGATTTCAGCACATTGCAGGCAGAGGTAGAAGGAAAACGTGGATCTTGCGGACAACAAAAAGATGCTCGCTGTCGCTGGAGAGCAACTGTGGGCACTGAGAAACAATGACAGTTGGGCATTAGGGTGGCATCATTGAAATGTGAGAAGGCCTGGGGAGGAGGGAGGAAAGAACCTGTTAGGAGGAGTCTTTAAGGCGACGATATGCAGAGCACTGGGATCAAAGTGCAGGCCTGAAAAGAGCGTCCACAGAGAGGCCAGGAGAGCAAGACGAGGTGGCCGAGTGGTTAAGGCGATGGACTGCTAATCCATTGTGCTCTGCACGCGTGGGTTCGAGTCCCACCCTCGTCGGGTCTGGCTGCAGTTTTCTTCTGTTCCAGTATGCCCCCAAGTTGGGCAGGAGCAGATCAAGGTTTGCACCTTCTTACTGTCCCAGCGAAGTGCTTTGAGATCTCCAATCCAAATGTGATTCAAAATGTTAGTTGGCCTTGGAGACCAACAGAGGGAACGAGAGGATCAGATATCACTCAATGTTTAAGCTGCTTGATGACTGATGACCACTGGAGTGAGTGTTCATTATACCATGCTGTTACGTCTTTTTTAACTTTATGTTTTAAAGTACTTTCAAACATGGAAAATATGTAAAAACAAGCAATATGGGACCACCATGTGCCTTTTTGGCTTGAATTGGTTTGATTTTGATGCTGGGGATGGAACTCAGTCTGCAGGCAGCTCTGCAAGTGTTCTACCACTGATCTACTCCCCCAACCCCATTTTCCAGAACATTTAAGTGTAAGTTCTAAGTATTGTGGCCCTTTGCTCTTCAAATGTTTAAGAGGGAATTTTCTGAAAGCAAAGACACTCTTATGCAACCACTGTTAATATGGTGTGTGTGGTAGTTTAAAAAATATTTTGCCTGTATTCCACTTCTATCAATTGACCCCTAATGCGCTTTACAGCACCCCCACTTTAGTGCAGGATTGAGTTAGGATCAGGTAACCTCCACAGCCTTTTAGTGCCCTTTAACCTGTCCACATAAATACCAATGAGTATTTTATGACCCTGACATTTTTGAAGGACACATTTAAAAAATAGAATAAAATCAAAATTGAAATATGAGAAGCCCTGAGGAGGGAGAAAAGAACTTTTATGAAGAGTCTTTCAGGCAACGATATGCAGAGCACTGGGATCAAAATGCAGGCCTGAAAGAAGAATCTACAGACGACAGGAGGTGGCCGAGTGGTTAAGGCATTGGACTGCTAATCCCTTGTGCACTACTCATTTGGGGTTTGGGATTTTCTCCTGTTGGATTCATCTACGCAGTACACCATGTAAGCAGCAGGCGTCCCTGGAACACTGTCTGGAGACTGGAGACTTCTGTGTCCATCACCCTTCATTACTGGGTTGATTCTGGTTGTGCAGTCAGGCTGATATTTTTTCCATTGTGACTACGGCAATATAATGGAGACACACTAAGACAATGCAAACGGTTTTCTCCCTTGAAAATTTCCCTTCAGACTTGGCATCTATAAGTCCTACCTGAACCATATTTACTACGATGGTTTCAAACCCATGGTTCTTCAACCCCAGCATTCCCTTCACAGTTAGCAGTCTGGACTTCTTCAGCATTTGCTTATAAGCAAGAGCCCTCTACTAACCTCCATCTATGTGTGTGTATATTATTAGTGGGAGCTTTTGAAATCCTATTTTTCAGCAATCTGCAATTCATTGTTGCCTTTAATTACTCAAATTGATTCCAGAGTTGGTTGGCCAGAGCACCTCAGTCTGTGATTATGTCCCGGGCACATTGTGCCCCTGTGATCTCTAGGTGCTCTGAATTTGTGGCATAACAAGCCCCCCTTTATTCCCCAGAGGGAAACTTTGAGTGAGCAACCATATCCAGCGCCCAGCTAGTTTATTGCTTCTGAGATGTCTTGCTTTTAGGACCCTTTAGCAAAAAAATTCTAGGAAATCCATGTATGTACAGACACACATACCACACACATACATGTGTGTACAGACAAGTGTATACACACATGCATATTTTGATAATCACGAGTCACAATGTCAGCCAAGAAGTCCTTTCTCCCTCCCCTTGGTGTGTCCTTAGCCGTGGCTCTCAGCATCCTTCTCCACAGTGAGAACACACCAAGTGATATCAACATGCTCACTGTCATACGGTACACCTGAAACACCTAAAGTACTTTCAAAATCAGTTCACCTGCATGACAACAGGGAAAAAATAACAATTGAAAAAGTTCAAGATTTCTTTGTAATTTTCACCCTGGTCCAGACTCTGTGTTAAAAAAAAGAACACAGATTGGTTTGGCTCTTTTTGTCCTCTAGTATGATATTTATTATTCCCTTGAAATCCAGTGAAGCCCAATTATTTTGCTTTGCCTCTAGTTTAAGGGTTTTTTTGTTTTGTTTTGTTTTGTTGTTTTGTTGGTTTGTTTCTGTCCTTCCCATACCAAGATAGACATAATCAGAGCCACCTCTTGCTCCCTGATCTCCCCATAAAGGGCCCTTCTAGGTGACTGGCTTTGTTTCTTTCTGATGAGTCCTGGGTAGTGTATCTTCTGCTTCACTCCTTTCTTGTACACAACAAGGTGAGATCTACATGTGCTCTGTTGTACTTTGCTTCCTCACAGTCCCCTGGATGTTGCTGCATGTCGTGGACAGACAGCTTTTCTTCCTGGTTCATTCTGCTCCACGGTCCTCCACTGGGTACTGCAGGTGTGCAGCCCGTCTCCCACAGCTGGACATTTACATCTAGTCACAGTGCTTTAGGGGGCCACCGGGGAAAAAGCTCTCCAAGACCGGCTGTTGGTCCGGGATACCTCCAAATAAGAGCTCTTCAAAGCTGCCAAGGAAAGGGAAAAGCACCTTCCCCTCATGGCTTTATTTCCATGTTTCCATTTCAGTTCTGTGTGTGTGTATGTGTATATGGTTTCCTATAAATTCTGGGTTCTTGTTGTTTAGAAGAATTCATATTTTCTGACTGTTAAGGACTCACTGCAGAGTGCTTTAACTAATTTTTTCTTAAAATCTTGTTTCACAAAAATCTCACTACAACTTCCTTTCTTCTCTCATTTTATGTCTCCCCTTGGAATCCAGACAAATAAACTTTAAAAAGGTCAATGCTTCCCGTTTTCTGCCACTTCATATTTAATTTTTGCCTCCGTTTTCCCCCATAAAGTCCACACTGATGTAGTGCACCTATGTGGGGATAAAAACAGCGTCTTCATGATTTTTGCAACAAGGGGTGCTGAGGAGACAGGCTTACCAAGCAGTCCCATTGATTTGATCCAAGTTTTACAAATGCATAGGCTTAAAGGAGCGGCAGTGAGGCGTTTACCAAGTAAAGATGTAACACAGACGTTGTGCAGAAGTAAAAAGTGTTTTTCTTTTGAATGTGAAGAAAACCCCAAACTATGACACACTGAAGATCAGCGCGCATTCTCTTCGCGGGAAGACACGGCGGCGCTGATTCGCCGGAAATCAGTGGTGAATTTGTCAGCTCCTCCGCGCAGAAGGGAGCCATCGGCCTTTCTTTTGACATGAGTGACAAGGGCGGGTACTGCAAGAAAAGGTGGGGAAACTAACGTTTAATTCTTTCCCAGAGGGCAGGGGCGACCAGTCTTGCAGAGGTCGAGTGTGGAGGCACCAGCTTCTCCCGCGGGTGTCCTGGCGGGACCCCCGTCGGTGCCCGGCCGCCAGGGCTTGGAGCTCACGCCACCCCAGCTGTGCCTCGTCACCCCCCACACTGCGGCTTGTTCACGATGGACTCCTACTCAGCTATGAAGAACCAACTTCCGAGAGTCACTCAGACGCCTCAAGGGCGTCGTGGCGAGCAAAAGTGCCACTGCCCTGCCTGCCGCGCGGGCGCGCCGACCTCGACGTCGCGTGGGCAGCGGGGACAGGGCCAGCGGCGGGTGGAGGCCGAGCCCGGCGCGCGGCCAGGGCTGGCTGTGCGGAAGCGGGTCGCGCGGACCTACCCAGTCGGGTCGTGTGTCCACTGGGGCGAGCTGGGGCGAGCTGGGACGAGGAGACGGCACTGAGGAGGGTCCTCCCCACAGCCTCGGGCTCCTCGCCGCGGTGTCCCTAGCCCTGACCCTGGGAGGGGGAAGCCTCGCCAAGGTAAGATGCTTCCCTTAAGAAGGTAGCAAAACGAGCCCCTAAAGGGTGGTCCTTGGTGGGGACCTCCTTCCTGCCTACCATGAAACGCACTTGTGTTTCTTATTGTGCAGTCGAGGCTGCTTTAAAACCAAACCTTACACCTGCCGGACACGTCTGACTCCGTTACACTATTCCTCTTGCGCAGAAGCTCATTCACACCCTATAAGAGCATCACAATGGGGGCTTGACTTAGCCTTCTGAAGGACACAGAGTGCTCAGGCTGAGGTGTGACCTGCAGGGGCAGAGGTCTCTGTGGCACGTTGCCAACGGTCACCTTGCTGTTTGTGACAATCTGGACTGGAGGGTGCTTTTTGAATTGTATTTACCAGCTGTATTCTTAAAAGGTGACACAAATTGATCAGAAACTCTTACACGGAGAAGAGCTGTGCAGGATTCACTAGGGAGATGTTAGAGTCTATAAACAAGTCAGGAAGGCGCCTGGCATTTTGCCAGAGGGAGTGGTTTGTGAAGTAACGCCACCGAGCCATTAAGTGTGGAGATTCCTTATTGGTTGACTGCTGTGTCTAGTTTATGTTAATTAGATAAGCTGTGTGGAATGTATAAATACCTCTGTTGTCCTACAATAAAGGGCTCCCACTCCTGCTGTATCAATGTACACAAGTTGTTCGTCACCCCCCTGTTATTTTGCTGCAGCCGGACTGCGGCAGGGAGATTCAAGCGTGTCATCCTTATTTCTTCAAATCCAAATGATAAGAAGAAAGGTTCCAGATCAATAGCCTGGAGAGGAGCAAACTAAACTCCAACTCAGCAGAAGGAAGGAAACAGAAAAGTTTGAGCTAAGTAAAATGGAGAATGGAAAAGCAAATGAATAGAGGAAACCAACAATTTGTTCTTTGACTTTACTAGATCAATTAAGGAGAAAAAGAAGAAAATAACAAGATTCAGAAATAAGAGTTGGAGCATCACTATTAAGCTTACTAAAGAAAATGGAATGTAAAAGAATATTGAACAAATTGTATGCCAACAAATTAGATAACCTAGATAAACTGGACTGATTTCTAGAAACACACAAATTACTGAAACTGACTCAAGAAAGAGAAAATCAGAAGAAATCTGTAGCAAGTAAAAAGATGGAATCAGTGAGCCAAGGTCTCCTGACAGATTCCAGGACCAGACGACTTCACCGGTGAATCCTACCAGATTTCAAAAGAAGATTTAAAACCAGTACTTAGGGTATAGTGGTGCATACCTGTAATGCAGGCTGAGGCAGGAATATGGAAGTTTAAGACCAGCCTCTGTAACTTAGCAAGACCCTGTCTAAAAATAAAAAATAAAAAGGGATGGGGCTGTAGCTAAATGGCAAAGCATCCCTGGGTTCAACCCCCAGTACTAAAACAAACAAACAAACAAACAAAAACAGTCCTCTGAAGAGTAGACATGAAGGGAACAGCCTCTGGCTCATTTCTGAGAATCGTACTACCCTGGAATCAAAGCTAGAAATGATTCAGACAAACATGCCTTATGTATATAAGATGCAAAAACCCACAGGAAACTATTAATGAACCAAAAAAAATTGTCTATCATGACAAGAAAAATTTAACTCAGGAATATAGGTGCTTCAACGTGAAAAATTTAACCAATCACATTAACAGAAAGAAGAAAAACCCACAAAATTGACACAGAAAAGCATTTTATAAAAATCAAGCACTCTTTCATGAATAAAAAATAAACCACTTAGAATGCTAGGGATAGAAAGGAACTTTCTCAACCCGAATAGGACATTTATGGAAAACCCACAGTCAGACTTACCATTCATCACAGTCAGCTGTGGAAATATGGAAGTCTTCCTCCCAATACCAGGACCAAGGACTCCCTCTCCCCAGGGCTCTTCAGCATACTAGAAGCCCCAGCCAGAGTAATGAGTAAGAAGGAATAACAGAAGGTATCCAGTAGGCACCACGCCTACTCACAGATGGCTGGTCCTATACCTAGGAAACCCCAGGAACACACATAGCTGGGCTTGTAAGTGGACTCAGCAAAGTTGCAGGGAACAGGATTCACATACACACAGAGACAGTGGTGTTTTGACACTTGGAATGAGCGATCCAAAAATAAAGTTGAAGTGGACTGAACATGTGTGTCCCCCAGTTCACACTGAGATTCCATTCCCGAAGGTGACAGTGCTGGGAGGTGATAGACCACAGAGAGGGACCCTTGTCTAAGGGCCTGCAGAAAGAGCCTCAGGCAGCCCCCACCTTCCCTGTCTGTGGTGATGCAGTGGGAAGCTGCATCCCAGGACCAGGAAGGCACCCTTGACAGGTGCCATCTCTGGCACAGGTTGACACTGAACTTCCCATTCTCCAGAACGGTGAGAAATGATTTCTGTTGTTCATATGCCGCCAGCCTGTGGTATCTTGATACAGAAGTCTGAACAGATTAAGACAGAAACAATTCCATTTACCACAGAATCCAAAAGCATGAACTACCTAGGAAAAAAAATTAAGCAAGGAGGTAAAAGACTTGTTCATGGAAAACTACAAACCATTGCTGGAAAGTTAAAGACCTAAACTTCTTTGAAATTTTTAGAATTCATATGGAACTGCAAGAGGCTTGGTATAGGTTGAAATATGACCCCTCAAAAAGATATGTTGATATCTGGGCCCTGGTACCTGTGGATATGACCTTATTTGCAAAGAGGGTCGTGGCAGATGTGATCAGGATCAGGTCACACTGGACCCAGGTGGGCTCCACATCCCATGTCTGGGTCCCTGTAAGGACAGAAATTTGCAGACAGGGAAGAGAACTGGGTGACCATATAAGCAGTGTCTGTGGTTTCAGAGCCAGGCAGGCACAGGCACATACATCCAGAGTTGCTGGCCACACTTCAGGCTGGCCAAGGTGAGGGTGGGCTCTCCCCAGAGCCTCAGAAGAAAACAGACTCTGTCCAAGCCTCTGTTCCAGACCTCCAGCTGCCAAGACTCTCGTTTGAAGCCACAAAGTCTGTCCCAGCAACTCTGGGAACTCATGCAGCTTTGGAGATTAGAGTGGAGGCTGCTGTAACAAATACCCAAGTGTGAAAGGGTTTTGAAGCTGGGAAAGGGGCAGCAGGTAGGAAAATCCTGAGGCACCTCAAGAAAAAGCCTAGATTGCTCTGAATGATGGTTGGCAGAAATGTGGATGGTAAGTGTAGTCTGGCAAGGGCTGAAGAGAAAACAGGACAACGAGGGAAGTGTCTTTCTCCTGGGAAACACAGACACTCTCATGAACAGGTTGCCAGGACAACGTGGGAGCTGACAGGAGCAGACACGTTGGGCTCACCTGTCCGTGTGCAAACAGGGTGAAACACCCCCTCTTTCCTTCAGGGGTTTGTCAGTGGAAGAGGTAAGAGGCACGGCCTTTGATGTGACTCTTTCCCCGGTCATTTCCCGACACCCAGCACCTCAGTATCTCCTCCAGTGGGAAGAGAACAGGTGGGCACAGGGCTTCAGGGTCAGCTGCAGAAGAGACTCGCCCCCACTCGGGAGGGCTCTCATGCCTCTGACATCCAGATGCACCCTCCAAACAGACACCTTTCCCTGAATGTCAAATAGCCTGACACCTCATTTAACAAGACATACTTCATTTTCAAGATTTCAATTCAATTTCTATTTTTAGAAATCAGGGGTTGGGTTTATGATCTGCACGAAACCAGACTTGTCCCTTCAGGGTTCCATGCTGCATGACGAACCTTCCAGCTCCCTGAAGATACCTGGATCCGCCTGTTTCCTACTGCACTGACTGCCCGGATTCCCAGACTGCCTTGGGCCCCTTCAGCCCCGATTTCCACACTCCTGGGGTCTCCACCTCCTCACGACTGGACTCCATCTCTCCTCCCTGCACTGCAGGTGACTCTGACTTTCCAAAAGTCCCTTGCCCCCAAACTCACACGTTCCTAAAAGTTCTGTCTCCATCCTTTCCTGCCACCCCTGGGTCTTCAGGTCTTGGAAGGCACACCCAGGAAAAGACATGCTGCTTTTAACTTGTTATGTCCCTGTGATAAGCAAAGGCACCCAGAACAGCCCAGTGGTTGGAAGAGAGAAGGGCAAGTAAACAGCTGGAAAAACACAGAGCTAAAAGTGTCCTCTGCACTGCCCACAGTGCTGGCTGCAAGGCACAGAACAGCAGGAACTGGGACAGAAACAGCCGTGTTCTAAGCCCCGGGAGAAACCAGGTCAGATCCTCAAGGATTCCCCAAGTCCTGCTCCTTAGTCTGTTCTCTTCCTGCTCCTCCACGTACCAGCGCTGACAACCAGGCTCAGTGCCCTGCTGGTCGCCGGTGGAACTCACACTGTTAATGCTGTGTCCTCAGAGTCTCCCACCGACTCCAGGCCTGCAGGCTTTCCACGCTGGTGACTCAGGACACATCCATTCCACACACTCTTCATAAGCTCGCTGTGACCTGCTCCTGCTCATCCCCACTACAGCCAACTTCCAGAAGTTGCCCCAATTCGTCCTGCCTTCCTCACCTTGTCCCCTTGGTGAGACACAACTCAAGCTTCAAGTCTTAGCTGAGAGGGTCCTTCCCCTTGCCCTGGGCACTCCTTGTTTTTTTCAGGATCACAGGCTTATGGCTTACACCAGGATGCCACACTAAGGTGTAACCCTCCCACATAGGAGCTGTCTGTTGCTCCCAAAGGTCAGTGCAAATGGGGCAGAGGACACTTCGAATCCCAGGTACACAGCATAGGCAGTGTCCATGTGTTCTCCCTGGCCCTCTGTAAGGTTGCAAGTTTGGGTGGGCAATGACTGCGGAAGTGGGTGTTCGTAGCAGACAGGCCTGGCTTAGAATTCTAACTCCGGTAATCTGCTCTGGGGAGGGAGGAATGAGCACACTCCTGTCATCAGCGTTTAAATCCCCAAACTGGCCTTCACTGGGCGGAGTCAGGTAGGTTTCCTGACAGCACTCTGCCTCCATATCCACCACATCCAAATCGGTTGGACAGAAATTCCTATATCACAGACTTATTTCAACAATTTATTTTGTCATCTAACTTAATATGGTTTTTCCAATTAGACCTCCTTCGCGGTCTCCATAAGCAGGAGATGGGTGGCCCATGTACTCAGGAAGCCATTTTGGCCTCTTCTCAGGATGGTAAGTGCTCACCCGCCCCCTCCCACAGGTGCTGCCCTGCGGTGGCCTCAGGCACCTGCCCTTCCCCCTTCTCACTCCGTCCTCAGGCCCCAGGGCTTTCTGCTCCACCTGCCCTCCCCACACAGGCCCTGAACAGGGAGGTGAGGAGGCACCAATACAAAGAAAAAAGCTCTGATCCCTGGTTGTGCATTTCTGGCTGGTGCTGGAGGAATGGCCAGTGTTCCTCCCTCCTGGCCCTCTGATTTCCCGAGAGGCTGTCCCTTAGAGTCACGTGCTGTTGTACGTTCAGGAACCAGCACTTGTAGCATGAAGAAGTGTGCCTGCCCATCCCTGGGCCAAACCCCACCAGTGGCACCACTCCTAGGAGCCGCCCGTCCCCCACACGCAGTCGGAAGCACACAGCAGACACCAGCATTGGACAAGAGAACAGGTCTCATGTGTATGCACGGGAGGGTGCCAGGGGAGAAGGTGGCCAGTGGAGACCTGCATCCAGGAAGGCGCTCCTGCGGGGTCCAAACCTTGAAGGACACTGGCCAAAGGCCTCCTTTTCTTGGAGTGAGGAGTAACCTCTGGGGTCTCACACAACAGTCTTCACTTTGTAGATTCAATTGGCAGGAGGAGGATGGGGCTGGACTATCACCTCTCTCAGGAAAAGACTGGCAGCTTGTTGGGGAAGTAGCACACAGAGTTCCCTGAGGGTCAACCACTGATCCTCACGGAGAAGCTGGATTCAAGGTCAAATTACATCGACAGCTTCTCCAAGAACCCACTGAGGAACAGAACAGCAAGAAATGAGAAATCTGTATCCCTAAGGGGCCAAAGAGGGGAACCATTTATCAGAGCCAAATAAAAGGCTCAGATCGAGGGAGAGTCTATTCCTCCTCCCCAAAAGCAGGAGCACCTAGTCTGCAGCTGCGGCCTTACTGCCTTGGCTGTTCCTGGGACGCAGCAGGAGGCAGCTCTGACGGAACTCACACCTGACACAGAGGAGCAGGGCAGGGAGTGTTGGGGGGAAAGGGGTTAAGCTCTGTCTAAGCCCAGGGGGTCTAGTTCTGTCATCTGCTGTCACCACTGGATGGTGCCTGGTCCTCTACCTTCTTCCAGGTAGATGTATATTTAGGACCCCAGGGTGAGCATACAAGGCTTACTCTAGATCTGGGGTATGTCTGACTTAGTGAATTTGCAGACACCAAAGCTCTTCATGGAAACATTGAGGTCTAAACCAGGGTACAGGTAAGAGGAAAGTGAGCTATTTCTTGTGGGCATGATGCCTTCGGGAATGCCCTTGCTCCCGATTCCTTGGAGTTTTTGATTTTGTACCAATGGAAAAGGTAGGAGCTGATGATTTAAAAGCATCTCTCCCTACAGAGTCCTGAAAATGTGGAGGGGACAGCCCAAGGCCAAGACGGCTGCCTACCTTAACTGGCCCAGGAATAGGGGTGCTGTGAGCAAAAGACATAATCTTTTTGTCAGAGAAGCTGGCCTTTCCCAAGAACAAAGGTGTGTTTTGGCGGGGAAGGCTCCAGCCTTCTCCAAAGGGCGTCACAGGGCTAGTGGTCCCACTAAGCCCTGCATCAGCATTGGAAGTCCCAGAGGCAGAGCTCACACTTGGGACAGTGATGAGGACCCCAGGCTCCCCACAGTCCATAGGGGTCACCAGTCCCCCAAAGGCAAAAGGCCGAGGTGCTGTGCTGCCAAACACTGAGCCTCGAGCCCCACTCACATGGCTGTGGGTGGCAACTCCAGAGCCAGCTGGATTGCCTGGACCCGAGGGGAGGCCATCACAGGTGCTGCCCAGGCCTGGCTGCATGCTGGCAGGCGTGTGGAGGGTGGGGGCTGCAGGCATCACACCCCCAAAGGCTGTCTGAGCTGAAGTTGGCACTGGAGTTGGGGATGCCACTGCTGAGTTCCCAAAAAGTAATGAGTCACCCAAGAGTGGGGCAAGCACTGGCTGGGGGAGGCCTTGCTTCTGCTCACCAAAGGCCCCAGATGCAGGCTGGGGAGTGACTCCTGGGAATAATGGGATAGGTGGCCTCGAGCTTGACCCCATGGGAACTGTGAATGCTGGGGTCAGATTGGAGATGCGGGGTGACAACGCAGCCTGGTTTGCAGGTAACAGGGCTGGGGCTGACACATCCCGAAGACCACCAGTGCCCCTGCAGGGGAATATCTGGATAACACTAGGGAAAACGTGGCTAAAGACAGTGACTGTGTGTACAGTGGGGATGACAGGGTGCTGGTGTGGTGAAGAAACGCAGCCCGGGGCTGGGGAGAAACTCGCCCTGAAGGTCTGGGCTGCCCCGAGCGTGAAAGTGCTACAGGAGATGAGGACAGAGGAAGTGTCTCCTGTGATGCCAAGATCCAAAGGTGGCTTGAAGGCTGGGTCTCTGGATGTGCTGGTTAGCGTGGACCTGACCACAGGGGTGGCCCTGGCCAGGCCCTGGGGCAGAGGAGAGGAAGCAGGAGCACGTGGAGGAGAGGGCTGCTTGCAGGGGGAAGGAGCCTGCACTGGCATAGTTTTAAGTAGTCCTGTGCTACCAAAGACAGGCTTGAAGGTGGGTGGGAAGACACCTGGAGTGGTGGGGAATGAAGAGCTTGCAGATGCTACAGGTGTGACTGGGATTCGGGGATTTAAGGAGCCTGCCATCTCAGTGCTGTGCAGGGGCCCCAGAGTAGGTCTTAATATGGGGCAAACCGAAGCTACAGCAGGAGGGGTGGGGGAAGGGTGGGGAGTTGAGGTGCTCATCACCCCAAATCTTGAGCTTTGCATGGTGGGTGCTGCGAGGGTAACCACAGGAGGACCTGGGGGCGTGGCAGACCTGTCAGTCTGAGGGGTTGAAGGAAGCCCAGCGGTGTCAGTGGCTGGTGATGTGGGAGAGGCTGGGGTCAGCTGGATGAGAGTAGCTGTGGGCTTTGCCTCTGAAGAGGTCTCTGCAGGGGGCTCTGAGTGTGAGTATTCAGCTGGGGTCGGCAGGTTAGGTGTCTTCTGAGAGCACTGCACCACACTGGTCGCCTCTCCAGTAGACCCTGGGGAGGCCAGTGGACCTGGAGACTTCTGCATCTCCAAGATTTCCAGCTGAGGACCTGTGCTGGTGGCAGCCGCTGCACCTGAAGGAGGCCCAGTGAAAGACGGGGAAGGCTGAATGCCAGCCCAGGCCTTGCCTGTGTTCTCTCTGGTTTTGTCACTCCATTGCCGCTCAGTTTTCTTCCCCGAGGTCACGGCCTCCCCAGAGGCAGAGCTCACACTTGGGACAGTGATGAGGACCTGGGGAGCTGGGCTGGTAGACAGCAGGTTCCCGGGGGGAGATGGCACCTTCAGAGTGTGCTGCCCACAACTGTCAGGTGCTCGAGGCCATCCAGGGTCCGACGCCGCTGGGACTGGAGACCGAGACTGGGGACCTTTCTCTTTCCTTTTCACTGGCCACTCTGGTGTCTGGATTGAGGTACTGGAAAAACTCCTCTTCCGTGGCTCGACGAAATCTCTGGAAGAACTGTAAGAACTGCTTATGGCGTTTCTTTTGGCGCAGAGGGGGCCTGCTGTGCGTTTGCCAGCAGAGGAGCTCTCGGAGGAGCAACCGAGCCTCTTCAAGCTGTGGCCGGAGCTCCAGGAGTGGCAGCTCCTTTTCAGAGGCCCAGGCCTGGGCACGAAACCGGCGCCGGCCTGGTGTTTCGCCAGCGGCTTAAAGGCGGAGGGCCGGCTCTCGCGAGTCGGCTCCGGGTCGGAGCTCTCGGGGAGCGGCGGCTCTCGCACCCTGGCGCTCCCTCTCCTGCACTCCCGGAGCGCCCTCAGCACCGTCTCCCGGGCGCACGGGTCTGGCGGCTCCTCCGAGGGTCCCGCGGAGGCAATCACGCTGGCCGAGGCCACGGAGGGGGGCGCCCTCTGCTCGGGAGAAGAGATCTTGACCGTCACGGGGCTCCACACCGCCCGCGGGTGCCGCAGCGACCAAATGGTCCGCTTGAGGTAGCTTTCCCACCAATCCGAGGGGAGCGGCCCCACGACGGAATTCTGGAACCTGTGCATGGGAAAGCGCCTCCACGCCTCGTTGACCACCCTGGCAGGATGGGCAGGGTCCCAGTTCGGCGGCCTCTTAGGGGGCCTGCGCCGTGGGGCGGGATGGGCGCGATGGATGTGCTGGACCCGCTGGACGTGGCAGAGCGGCGGAGCCGGCCCGCGGATCCGAGGCCTCTCTGGCGAATCCGCGCGCGCCCGGGCCGGGGACGCCGAGGGACCCGGCCTGCCCAGGAAGCTGCCCATGGGAGCGGTGGGCGCGGTCGACGGCCTGGAGGACAGCTTCAGCCGGCCAGGTTCGCGACGGCCGCGGAATCGGCCCGAGTCCGAGCGTCCAAGGTCCGGGTGACGGTTGGGACCTGGGCACGAGGGAAGCGCGAGCGGCTCGGAGCTCCGCGGGGCGCATGGCGGGAACGAGGGACGCGCTGTCCCGCGGCCCTGGAAGCTGCGTGGGTGTCCGCACCTACGCCTGGCGCCGGCCGGGGACCGCGGGGCCGGCCCACCGAGCAGGCGGAGCTGGGGCTGCGCCGGGCCTCTGGGATCTGACTGCGGCGCCTGGAGGGTCGACTCCGGGTCGGCGCGGGTCTGTCGCCTGCAGTTCCCGGGGTCCCAGCTGGGAGCGCTCTCCGAGTCCCGCAATTAACGCGGGAACACGACTGCAGACCGGCACGGGTGGCACCCGAGCAGTCGAATTTGCACATCAGCGTCCGCGCGCCCCTCCTTTAGCGGTCGCCAGCAGGTGCCAGTCACTGGCGGAAAGAACTCGCCCAGTCGCAGCCACCTCGGGGCTCCGTCAGCGCCTCCTGGTGGCGGAATCTGGGTGGCCTTCCGGGTAGCGGCTGCCCTGAGTGAGGCCGCCAGGCTCCCGAGGTGCGCCAGGCAAGCGGCACGTCTGCAGACCCAACGCCCTCCGCCAGCCCCAGCGCAAGCCTCCTGCCTTGGCCCTACCGAAATAGGCCACGTCGAGATCTTGTCTGTTCTGCGAAAGAATGAAAGGAATAGCCACAGACCAGGGAAATGATTGCAAGAAACATACCTGATAAAGGACTGGTTAAAAAATATAGATGACTGTTAAAGCCTACAAGAAGTTTAAAAATGAGCAAAAGATCTGAACAACCTACCAACAAAGACATAGATGGAAAGTAGGGTATGAAAAGATGCTCAACGTATGTCATTAGAGAAATGCAAACTAAAACACCCGAGAGTTACAGCCACACACATAGTGCCACCGCTAGAATTTAAACCACTGATACTGTTAAACGCCAAGGAGCCTGTGGGGCACCAGAGGCTCCCTCTCGTTTATTGCGGTGCAGTGCCACGGTGCAGCCACTCTGGGGACAGTTTGGCGGATTCTTGCAGAACTAAACATAATTCTTCCAAACAATCCAATAATCACAATCCCAGGTTTTACCCCAATGAGCTGAACACTGACATCGCTTAAGACCCCAGTACAGGAATATTTGCAGAACTCTTGGTCACAATTGTCAAACATCAGATAACAGGTGAATGGATAAACTTCACGGAAACAGAAAAGCAACACTGCAAACCAACTAAGTCCAACAATTTATAGGACACTTTGCTAAACAGCAGCAGAATATAGATTCTTCTCAAGAGCATATGAAACATTCCCTAGGAGAGACTTTGTGCTAGGCCATCAAACAAACCCAAGTAAATTCAAAAAGATAGAAATAACATGAAGTATGTTCTCTACCCATGATAGAATGTTAGAGTCTGTAAACAAGTCAGGATGGCGCCTGGCATTTTGCCAGAGGGAGTGGTTTGTGAAGTAAGGCCAGCGAGCCATTAAGTGTGGAGATTCCTTATTGGTTGACTGCTGTATCGAGTTTATGTTAATTAGGATAAGCTGTGTGGAATGTATATATACCCCTCCTGTCCTACAATAAAAGGCTCCCGCTCCTGCTGTATCAATGTACACAAGTTGTTCCTCACCCCCGGTTATTTTGCTGCAGCCGGACTGCAGCAATAGAATATTATTCATCACTAAAAAAATGTGCTATCAAACCATAAAAAGGCACGGAGGGAAACTTAAATCCATATTACTAAGTGAACAGAACCAGTCTGAGAAACATACACACACACACACACTACACACAAACAAATATATGCAATCTGGAAAAGGCAACACAATGGAGACAGTAAAAAGAGGTTACAGAGGGAGAGTGGAGAGGTGTAGGAGACCACTAAGCATGGACGGCATACATAAAATGGAAGCACCAGGAGAAGAGAGAGAAGGAGTTAAAATCTTCAGAGACAGTAGTGGAAGATTTCCATTCTAAGGAACAGCATTCATGTGCCATGCAGAAGGCCCCATGGATGCTAGGTAGAAATATACTGAGTTCCACAAATGGATGTGGCATAGTAAGTATGCCAAAAAAAAAAAAAAAAACTAAAGAGAAAGAGACCATCTTGAGGGCAGCAGGAAGGATAGCTTCTCAATTACGGGGGAACCCCAAGACGAGTAGCAGCCAATTTCTCATTGGAAGTAACAGAGACCAGCAGGCAATGGGAGAAGATCTGGAAGTGCTTGGAGAAAGATGTCCTCAGCTAGGAATTCTCTATTTAGCAAAGCTACCCTTCAAAAATGAAAGTGATAACAAGAGAGTATGACACAAACACAAGCTGAAAGAACGTGCCACTTGCACAAGAGATGTGCCAAACAAGAGTGGCTGCAGGAGTTCTCCACACTGGAGGTGACACTGTATGGTGTCTCAGTTGCACATATGTTTAAAAAAAAGAGCACCTGTGAAGTAATTGTGTAATTAGGATAAAGACAGCATAAACACACATGTCTTCTTTTAGCTGATTTAGAAATCGATCATCAAAACAATGTGTATTTTTATATGTGGACCTACAGCATACATAAACGTGATATATGTGCTAATAGTGGCACAAAGGAGTAGGCAAGAAGAAAGCTATCGTGGGCAAAAGAAAGGACTCCTGGTGGTAACTGAAACCCACAGGAACAAATCACGAACACTAGGATGGATAAGCAAGAAGGTTAATACAAGTGAGTTAATACACACCTCTTCCCTTTCTTCTCTAAGCTTTTTTAAAATACATTAAGCTGCTAGGGGCAGTAGCCCATGCCTGTAATCCCAGTGGCTCAGGAGGCTGAGGCAGGAGGATTGCAAGTTAACAAGGCCCTACATAATTTCAGAGAGACCCTGTCTCAAAATAAAAGAATAAAAAGGGTGAGGGATGTGGCTCGGTAGTTTAAGGATCCCTGGCACCAAAAAAAGAAAGATAAAATATATAAAATGCATTAAGCTCTATGAAGTATTAATTAGAACAATGTTTGTCAGGTTTTTAAATATTTATAAATGTAACATCATCTAACAATGATATGACAGAGGGGGAGGAATGGAGCTATGTAGGAGTGAGATTTTTATCTCTCATTGGAATTAAGGTAGTACAAATTTCTGACTGTTCTCATAAATATATGACAAATCCCAGAGCAACTTCTAAAGAAAACTCAAAATAAATGGTGGGAGAATGATTACAGAAATCAAATGCTGCATTGTAAAGTGTTTGCTTAATTCAAAAAAGGAATATATCATGAATGGAAGAACCAAGAAGACATGAGACAACAGAAGCTAAAATGTGTACATCCAAATACATCAACAATCCTGTCAAATGTGAAGCCATGAAGAATCCAGTCAAAAGGCAGAGGTTGTCAGGGGAGGGGATGAAGTCAATATTCAACTGGATGCTACCAAAAGAAGATGCTTCCGATATCAAGATACAAGACAACTGAAAGATAGGTCATGCAAATTCCCTCCAGAAGAGCAGTAATGGCTGTCCTAATAGAAAAAGTGGACTTGGAAGCAAGTAATGTTACTGTAAAAAATAGGGTTGGAAAGGTCTGTCCATCAAGATCAAGCAACGGGGGTGGGGGGGGGGGTGGGGGGGTGGTGTCACTGGCATCTCATCTAGGAGCGTGACAACAGGAGGAAGAAAAAACTTCCAGAAATGGAGAGAGCCCTGGCAACTCAAAATGGACCCAGGTCTCAGCACTCTACTTCCAATAACGCGAGTCCACCTTGCTTTGTGCAGTCGGTTATTAAAGAGACCTGTAAACTCAGAAATCAATGCCACTTTTCCCTTGAATGTATTTTATGTTAACAATAGGTTTTTTTTTTTTAATGCAACATGCTATTTATATTAACATGATAGGTTTTTTTTAATCCAAATGAATATTGTTTTCACTTCTAAATTTAAATTTTTTTAGTGTTTATTTTTTAGTTTTAGGGGGACACAATATCTTTATTTATTTATTTATTTATTTATTTTGGTGCTGATGATCGAACCCAATCCCTCATGCATGCTAGGCAAGCACTGTACCACTGAGCCACAACCCCAACCCCTAAATTTAAAATTTTAATACAGTAGACAGTGATAGATATGGCCCACATAAATCCTCAATAATTCTTTCCAATCCTCAATATTTTTTAATATTTATTTTTAGTTGTAGTTGGACACAATACCTTTATTTATTTATTTTTAAATACTAAATTTTTTTTTAATATTTATGTTTTAGTTTTAGGTGGGTATAATGTCTTTATTTTATTTTTATGTGGTGCTGAGGATAGCATTTGACCTGGGAGGCCCACAGAAATATTCATAGTAGTGTTACTTACAAGAGAATAAGAACACCAGAAAGTGGATGAATTGTTGTGACACATCCATTCACGGACAGACATGGAATCAATCATCTACAGGTCATGCAACAATGGGAGTGAGGACTGCAAACCTCGAGCAGGTAGGCATGGAGAAAAGATTGTTTAACATTCACAAACTTGAAACTACAGTCATCTCTAGAGCCAAGCACATTAGGTGTGTCGGTCAGAACCAAGGAAGGAAACCCCTCACACTGCTTATTTTACCTGGATGCATGGGATAGGTGTGGTCAATGAGCAATAGAAGGCTGTGGGCAGAAAGGAATCTAGAAACTGACGGAAGCAGCTGCCACCCTGGGAGTCCAGACTACCTCTGAAGAGGTGGGGCTATGAGAAGCTGGGAATTTGGAGAAAGAGCCTGTCATTGACCCGCTGGGGCTGTGATCTCTAAGGCATCTGCCGAAACTGGGTCTGGGGTGTAGAAAGCATCCCAGGAACGAGGACCACGTGCTACTTCAAGTAAAGCTGCTGCCAGGAAGTGAAGTGAGGTACCAACAGAATCTAGGGTGTCCCTCAGCCCTTCCAGTTCCTCAGCTCTCCCCTGGGTATCTTCTGGCAGAACCAAAAGGCAAGCCAGGCTTGCAGAGGGCCAGCCCAGCTCCACGAATTGAGTGTACAGAAGCTGGCACCATCAATATAACATCAATATGAAGTCCAGAAACAGACATTCTCTCCTGATGCCTGGCAGCGTGGCAGATCTATAAGGAAAGAGGATGATGAGACAGGGAGGGCAGATCAGGGCTGCAAAGCTGTTGGCAATAGAGGGTGCTGTTTCTCAAGTTTTGTGTGAATTTGTGGCCACAAAAAAAGGATTCATTTAACTTTCATACATTGCATTTGTGTTTGCACATTGTTTTACGTACTCAAAATTTCACAGCATAATATACTAGATAATATTCAAAACTTATGTTGTTGAGAAATTAAAATAAAAAAAGTAAAAAATTTAATCTTAGGTTAATCACTCTGATAATGTAGGTACTGAAGATTCAATTAATAATTAAGAGTTCACTGAGCAAAACTTACAGCATTGATTGCTCTTGAAGGAAACTTCATACATATAAACCCACTTTAAGTGAAAAAACAACCCACAGGGCATCTTATGGGAACAAACATTCTCTGGGAAGCTGCAGCAAGGCCTCAGCAGAGCCAAGACGCTGCCAGGTGGTCCCCCACCTTGACTAGAGCCACTGAATTGCAAGGTGGAAAACCTGTGTACAGGTAGTGGCTTTGAACTTCCAGTTAATAATTCTACTCAACTCGCCAGGACTCTGGCATCCGGAGGTCATCTTCCACCCCTCTGGAGTGGCAGAGCCAGGTACAGAGGGATGTGGGCTGCTGACATTGCCAGTGAGCCGGCTCTGACCAGTCTTGGCCTTCACACAGCCCCACACATCTTCCTGTACCTGCCGGCCCACACCTTTGCTAAGAATTCTTCAAAACCACCTGCTCTGAGAATCAGAGGGAGGCTTAAAGCTCCTGAAAGCTATTCTTCTTTCTACTTACGGACAGCTTTCAGGTGTGCAACCCATGGAGTTACTCAGGGCCCAAAATATCCAAGGGCCCTGTGCTTGGTTTAACGCTTTTGCCATTGGAATTTTATGCTGTGTGCCGTTGTATGCTACTTTGGTATTAATAACTCCTCTTTAGCTAAATCCATTCATTCCATCTCCCTAGTATTTTTATTCTTTCGTTCTTTCTCCTCTAAACTTAATGCCTTTGGCTGTAGTTTAAACACCCAGTGTCAATCTGTCTCTGCCGCCCCCCCTACTGGGCAGCCTTCCCCTTGCGGTCTGACTTCTGTTCTCCACCTTCTGCTTTCCAATGGCCTGATGCAGAAATGCCACAGACTTCTGTGAACTCCACCTGCTCCCGCAGAGCTGCATCCCGCTGTGTTGTTACTGGCACACATTACCTTTTAGTGTATACTTACAATTACATTTTATGAATTTGTCCTTCAAATCATATGGGAAACAAAGAGAAGTGGTACAAACCCTAAACACAACAATACTGTGTTTATAGTCAAAAGTGTGGTTACTTTTACCAGAGTTATTTATTTTTTCACAGTATTTGAGTGAATGCTTTGTGTTCTGCCATCTCAACCTGAAGGATACCATATGCATTCTCAATGAGAGCAATTTCTTCAGTTTTTATTTGTAAATCTCTTTAGTTCTCTTCTGTTAGGGTCTGTAAACAAGTCAAGATGGCGCCTGGCAAAATGCGAGAGGGAGTGGTTTGTGAAGTAATGCCAGCGACCCATTAAGTGTGGAGATTCCTTATTGGTTGACTGCTGTATCTAGTTTATGTTAATTAGGATAAACTGTGTGGAATGTATATATACCCCTCCTGTCCTACAATAAAGGGCTCCCACTCCTGCTGTATCAATCTACACAAGTTGCTTGTCAGCCCCCGGTTATTTTGCTGCAGCCGGACTGCGGCACTCTTCATTTTTGAAAGATAGTTTGGTGGATATGAAATTCTTAGTTGGCAAATTTTGCTTTGTTCTTTGTTTCTTTCTTATTGTCTTTTTTTTTTTTTTTTTTTTGGTCTTGTTTTGTTTAGCACAACAATTTAGAGGAGGAAAAGTTATTTTGGGCTTAGAAATTCAGTCCAATGTCAGCTGGCTCCATTGCCCTGGACCTGAGTGAGATAGAACATTACAGGAGAAGGGTGTGACCGGGGAAAGGTACTCTCAGCTCACAGCAGCAGTTACGTGGAATTAAGAACTCTATTTAGCAAAAGATATTAGAGTTAAAAGTCGAATCAAAGAAGGGGAAAGGATATTTCCAATAGATGTAATTGATAAGTCTCTGATTAATAACATTGAATTGCACCTCAAGTCATAACAAAACAGAGACCACACTACAGGAAAAGCAAGGAGATTTTAGAGTCTTTTTTTTTTTTTCTAACACAAAATCCAACCCAAATGGTCCATAAGCACGAGAATACGTGCAGCTTCTTTATGACTCAGAGAATTCCACACTGACACACGTGGAGGCGGTGGCCGACCCTGCAGGACGGGGCTGCTGGAGCCTGTAAATCACCGCCATCTCCTTGGCGGTCCTCGGCCTCCTCCTGTTAGGACCTGGGCACGTCATCAGCCAACAGTCTCACCTCTGTGCACAGAGCCAGCCAAAACGCAGGCCCAGGTCAAGTTCCTGCTGCCCCCAGGTGGGAGGAACCGCTGCCCACCGACGGGGCGAGGTTGAGCTTGCAGCCCGTCGCAGTGAGAGGAAGGACTGCGGCTGCACTTACTGCCCGGGAGGGATTTACAGAGCAAAGGAAGCCAGACAGAAAGGACAGCCAGCGGAGTCGCTCCTTCTGTGCAGCTTCTTTGCGACTCAAAGGCCTTTAAGACCTAAGGCCTCAGAAGCCAAGCGGAGGCCGCAGGGGGCAGGAGGGCGGTGCCCGGGGGAGGGCCTGGGGGGCCAGGTTTGACCTCTGGAACCAGCTGGAGGGTGTTCCTAAGTTTACCCTGTGAAAATTCACTTCTTTATATCCGCATACTTCGTACTTTTATTAAAATGTGTCCTAAATGAGTTCTTTAAAGGTCATTTTAGAAAACAAAAGAGTATTAAAACATTAGAGAGATCTAAGGGACATGGAAAAAAATCTAAAAGGAAATGAAAATACAATAAACAAAGCACCATGCTGCTTATTGCTTTTGCTTTTAGAGCGATTCCTCTCGCTCGTGGGGGCTTTAGGGGGCTTAGGTTTTGACAGCTTTTAAAATGAGGCAAACTGAAGTCCCTGGACCTGCGGGAAGCAGAGGCTCACTCTGTATTAGCAGGTGTCTGCAACAGTGTACCTTCAGATGAGTAATGCCACAGAGAAAC
Source organism: Marmota flaviventris (assembly GCF_047511675.1). Lineage (NCBI taxonomy): Eukaryota > Metazoa > Chordata > Mammalia > Rodentia > Sciuridae > Marmota > Marmota flaviventris. The sequence goes on from NC_092503.1 coordinate 157,770,261, forward strand.
CGCAGCCATCACCCCCAGTGAACTGCAGGGACAGTCGCCTGGTTCCTCTGGGAGCTGTGGAGTAAAGGAAGTGGAAATATCCCCACCCAGCCACATCCAAGCCACAAGTGGACCTTTCCTGGAAGTGCATAGAGCCTTCAGTCACACACTTAGTTCAGGATCTGCATTACTTTCCTATTGCCATAACAAATAACTCCAAATTGGTGATTTAATACAACAAACCAACCTCACAGTGCCTGTTGGTTGGAAACTCACAAGTCCCTACTGGTAGCTTTAGCTCCGTGTCTTGCTCCAGTGCAGTCAAGGTGCCAGGTAGGGCTCTGGTCATCATAAGGCCTGAGCGGGGTCAAGGGTCCCCTCCAAACTCCCCATTAGGTGTTGGCGGGTGGGCTCACTCCCTCCTGATGGGCCACCCTGCCAGGCAGCTTATGACACAGCAGCTGGCTGCCCAGAGGATCCATCACAGATATCGCCCAAAGCCCTGCCCTCATGGATGCCCTAGGGAACCACACAGGGCACCAGGATCAGGAGACAGCAGTGGCTGGCGGCCATTTCAGAGGCTGCCTCCCATATCTGTGTCTCTTACACAGGCAGAACACACATGCAAAAAGGACCTAACAGCTCTAGAAGTTGCCATTTAAATCACGTTTGTGTGTGCTTGAGACCTCAAACCCTCTCTTAAAGCTTGTCCCACAAGGGAGAAAAGAAACCACTAGGCCTGGTCAGAAATCCGAACCCCTGAGTCTTGCCGTCAGCCTGGTGCTCACAGAACAGCTCACACAGGCCTAGAAGAGATCGCTCATACCCAGAAGGGGTTTAGCAGACAGCACATTGCTCTCCAGTACTGCAAAGGCATTCCTAGACTCAGGAAAGATAGCCGCAGGGGTGGTGAAATTCCCCAGGACAATTCATTGAGCACCTCTTGGCAGTCACGGATTAGCTGTCACTTGCTCTTTGCATTAGGTCTAAGAAACCAGCTTGGCCCGTGTCAGAGCAGTGCAAGGGTGTCTGCAGAGAGTCCTTCCGTATCCACCTACAGTTGTGAAAAGTGATTCAAGAGGTGGACCTCACAGGGACAGACAGCACATCAGTGGTGGGGACACAAGGTCAAGGCGAGACTTCTATGAACTGGGCCCACTGTGCTGACCCCCACATGCTCTCACTTTTAAAAAGCTATTTATCAGCTGCCCTGCCTGGTTTAAGTGGACAGGCTATGTCACATTTCTCAGAAGAAATGCAGGCCCCAAATAATGTCGATAAGTCAAAACTCAAGACACCCCAAAGCGGGGAGCTTTTGTGACCCTTAAACAGGCAAGATCCCAGAACTCAGGTGCATCTGGACAGAACTCTCTGAAAATGAGGTTTTTCCTCATCTGATACAAAGCCAGGCTTTCAAACTCCAGAGTCATGTATGAAAAAATACAAAGGACATCCACGTCACATGAGAGGTGACACCAGCTGACAAAGGCCACCTCACGAGGTGTGCACAGCAACAGCACAGAGGACGTTCAGGTCATGTTGAGCCAGCACATCAGATTCTCAGGACAGGATGACCAGGAACACTACTGCAACACCTGCAGTTAGACCTGAGGGACCATGGGGACTGCACAGCCAGCAGTCAGACGCTCAGGGCAGGATGGCTGAACAGTGATGCACACACCCCAGTTTCAACAGAGGGAAAGATCTCTCCAGGCAAGAACAGGAAGAAACCTTTAAATGTTCTTAATGTGTCACAGAACTGAGACTGGCTGACTTCTGCCCTTCCCATCCCTGCTTCTTTGTTGGGTCATATGGGGAGTCAATATCACCAGGAGGGACCCTGTGTCAGTGAAGTCAAAGGACCCCTGTGCTCCTACATTTGCCTCCGGGCTCTCTCCTTCTCAGCCTGGGCCCCTCCTCCTGCAGTCACCTCCCTGAGCTTCTTTTGGGCTAAATCCTCCAGAGACATAGACAGATTTCAGACTCTCTTCAGGAACGTGATCCCACCCCTTCTCTGATGTCCTACACAGGTGCTCAGAAGTCCTCGGACAGTCCTGTCCAAGTCTGCTGGCTGACCCCAGGCCGGCGTCCCTCACAGCTGTTGAAGGGTCTGAAAGAGGACAGGAGCTCAATCTTCCCTGCGGAGGGCAGGCTGCAGGCTCCCAGTGGCTGGACTTACCCTCTGCAGCCCCAGGCTGAGGCCTCGGGGAACCTGTGGCGAGAAACGCGGTCACACACAGGACTAAAGAGTCCTTTGAAGAGGACATGAGCATTCACTCTTCAGACGTTCAACATGGGGGCAAGGCTGATGGAGATCCATCCTGCCTGGGTCCCCCTTCCTGCCCTTCCCTTCCCTCCCTCCCTCCTTACCTCGGTACAGTGGTGGAGTATGGAACTCCAGAACTGTCCCTCCACAAAAGCCATACGAGCAATTCTGGCAAAAAACAGTCAGAATTGCCTTTTTTTAAAACTAGAAGTTGCCAGCTGCCGGGTTTCTGTTCTCACGACTAAAAGGCTCAGGGGTCACTCTAGTTAAACTGGGCTGACTGGGCTGCACGAAATGACCACACAAGAGACACAGATACCTTTTTCTTTGGGGTTGCTGTGACGGCTCCTCTGACCTTAAGGGTCCGCAGAAAGAGAGAGAGAGAGAGAGAGAGAGAGAGCACACACACACACACACACACACACACACACACACACACACACGCTGACCCCTTTTATTGAGGAGAAGCTATTCAAATGAGGCAAGGGGTCAGGTTTCAGGGGCTGAGTCTATCTTCATGATGTCCACTGTCAGCAGGTTGACTGACACCTGGGTAGGCCACACCCAAGGGCACAGTAAGAGGAGGGGACACACACAAGGCACTTCCATGGAAGATTCTATCCTAAACAGGGCAAGGGGTTAGATTACAAAGGAACAGGTGAGCATAGCTTCACCCATGGGGCTGTAGCAAGACACACCCATTTCTGTGACTGAGCGCCTCAGCACCCAGCTGGGGAGTGTAACTCAGTCACCCATAAGCTTGGCCTCCCACAGCCAGCAACCAGTCAATGTTTCATCCAGAAATGCTATCTGCATCTTCATAAAAACAGCAACTCTGTGGCATTTCCCTCATCCTGGTCCACCCTGGGCTCCCAGTTCTCAGTGGTGTGGAAGATGATACCCCATCGGTGGTAGAAGTACCAGTACTGCCAGGGCAGAACCACCTCGTCCACCAGGGGCTGTGGCTGGCTTTCATCTGTATAGTGGCTTAAGGGAGGAATGGCTCAAAAAAAAAAAAAAAAAAAGGGTAAACTCTTCCTAAGTAATTTTATGAGGTCAATATTCCCCTCATACTACAGCCAGATGAAAGATACCACAAAAATGACAACCATCTAGAAATATCCCTTGGGAATCCGATTTTATTTTTTCTTTGTGGTGCCAAGAGAGGAATCCAGGGCCTCTCATAGGCTGGGAAGTGCTCTACCACTGAATGTTACTGTACCCAGATGTTAATGATCTTAGCAAAACACTAGCAACTGAATCCAGCAATACCTTAAGTGTATGCTTATATACACTATGGCCAAGTGGGGTTTATCCCAGGAATGTGGGGAGATTCAGCATTACAAAATCAATGCAGTATACCTTATTAACCATGAAGGGGGAAAACCCCATTAATCATCTCAACAGATCGAGCATTTTGCAAAATCCAACACCCTTTCATAATAAGTAAATACACACACATACACACTCAACACACCAGCCGGATGAAGGGCATCAACGGAGAAAACTACAGCTAACATTATACTTCACAGAAACTAGAAGGGTTCTCCCCTGGATGTCCATTTTAACCACTTCTTAAAAAAAAAAAAAATCTGGTATTGGGGATCAAGCCAGGAATACTTTACCACTGAACCACATCCCCAGTCCTTTTTAATATTTTATTTGGAGTAAGGGTCTCCCTGAGTTTCTGAGAGTCTTGCTAAATTGCTGAGACTGGCTTTAAGCTTGTGATCCTCCTGCTTCAACCTCCCGAGTCCCTGGGATTACAGACTGTGCTCCACACCCAGATCCATTCTCACTACTTCTGCATAACACTGTAATGGCAGCTCTAGCCAAGAAATTCCGAGGAAAAAAAGAAAAAAGTCATCCATATCAGAAGGAACAAATAATACTGTCTCATTTCACAGATAGAATCATTTTATAGCTAGAAAACACCAAAGAATACACTCCCCCAAAAAGCTTACTAAGCTATCATGTTGGTTCAGCAAAATTATTGATACAAGGTCAATATGAAAAAATCACTTGTATTTCTATATAAACCAATGAATGACCCAAAATGATATCATGAAAACAACTGTTTAACCAAGAAAGTGTGAGAATTATACAATGAAAGCTACAAAACCCTGACAAAAATAATTAAAGAGAGCCAAGTAAGTAGAAAGTGTTTAGGGACTGGAATATTTAATATTGTTAGAACAGTAATAATCCCCAAAGCGACCTAAAGATTTGCTGCCATCCCTATCAAAATCTTAGCTCCCTTTATTTATAGAATGCACAACCTATCCTTAAATTTATAAGGAATTGCAAGGAACACCAAATAGTGAAAACCATCTTGAAAATGAACAAAGTAAGACATTTCTTCCATTTTGAAACTTACGAGAAAGCTAATGATCAAAACAGTGTGATAGGAGTGTAATGACACACAGGTGGACAAGGGAACAAAAAAATCTAGAAATAACCCCCATGTACACTGTTGACTGCCTTTGGACAGGGCAGCAAGACCACTCAGGGGGAAGATACGATGACGGTGACTGGATGCCTACACGCAAAAAGAATGAATTTGGTCTCCTACATACACCACCCACAAAACTCAAAGTGGATCAAAGATTTAAATGTAAGAGATACAACTATAAAACTCTGATAAGGAAATGTAAGTATAAATTTTGTGGATCAAGGATTAGGCAACAGCATCATAAATATGGCACCAAAGCACAAGTAACAACAACAAAATAGACAAATTGGATTTCAACAAAATTAAAAAGTTTATTGGATCAAAGGATTAGCACCAAGAGCTGACTGACAACAGACTCTGAGTAGGTTTGGCATTTCAGGCTGCAAGACCAGGAGCTGAGGCTCCCTCAAATAGCTCAAGCAGAAGAGAAATGGAGGAGCCATAGAACATTAAGGATGAATTCAGAGAAATACAATTGATCAACAAATATATGAAAAAGTGTTCAACATCTCTAGCAATTGGAGAAATGCAAATCAAAACTACTCTAAGATTTCATCTCACTCATGTCAGAATGGCAATCATCAAGAATACAGGCAACAATACATGTTGGCAAAGATATAGTGAAAAAGGCATACTTCTACATGGCTGGTGGGACTGCAAATTGGTGCAACCACTATGGAAAGCAGTGTGGGGGTTCCTCAGAAAACTGGGAATGGAACCGCCATTTGACCCAGCTATTCCACTCCTTGGTTTATACACAAAGGACTTAAAATCAGCATTCTACAGTGATGCAGCCACATCGATGTTTATAGCAGCTCAATTCACAATAGCTAGACTATGGAACCAATCTAGGTGTCCCTCAATAGATGAATGGATAAAGAAAATGTGGTATGTATACTCAATGGAATATTACTCAGCTTTAAAGAAGAGTGAAATTATGGCATTTGCCAGTGAATGATTGGAATTGGAGAGTATCATGCTAAGCGAAATAAGCCAATCCCACAAAAACAAAGTCCAAATGTTTTCTCTAATATGCAGATGCTAATTCACAATAAGGGGGTGGGGGTGACACTAAAGAAGAATAGCATTACCTTAGATTAGGTAGAGGGAAGTGATGGGAGGGGAGGGGAGGGAGGGGATGTGGGATAGGAAAGACAGTAGAATGAAACAGACATGATTACTGTATGTATATATGTGACTGCATGACCAATATGATTCTGCAACATGTACACTCAGAAAATGAGAAATTATATCCCATCTATGTATGATATATCAAAGTACATAAAAGCATTCTACTGTCATGTATAACTAATTAAAAAAATAAAATCAACTTAAAAAAAAAAAAAAAGGATGAATTCAGGAAGACCTGAGACCATGAAAAACTTGCCTGCTCTCACACTGTTTTCCAAGGAGAGGTCTAGTTCACCCAGCTCACAATCGTCCTGTCAGATGGATAAGCCCCCTGAGATAGCAGATGTTAGAGCCAAAAGGCCACATATACGGTTTTATTTAAATGAAATGTTCAGAAGATGCTGAAAACATCGTCCTCCATGAAAGTTGTCAACCAAAGTCCTGGAAAAGACCTTGATCCCAACGACCTTATCGACCTTATCGCTAAGCAAGAGGAGGTGCAGAGACAGTCCTCCCAGGATCATGCTGGGCGAAGACTCCCCGCAGGCTGCCCTGAACATTACCTGCAAGGAGTGCAGCTGTAAAGGCCACTTTGGAAAAGGTTGTTTCATGCCACCAGGTGGGACCATTCTGATACCCGATGAGGAAGACAAGGAAGAAGGGACAGTCGCAGAATTTAAGAAGCTTCAACCATGAGAAATTCTTCCCGAAAAAGAAAGAAGAAAAAGAGGCAGGAAGTCATCTGATGACAGCTCAGCCCGAGTGACACAGAGAGCGAGGCCCTCGTCACAAGGCAGTAAGGCGACACAGCAGCAGCCCAGGAGGAACTCAAGGATGGATGAAGAGAGGAAGGAGGAGAGCGGTGAGCGGCCAGGGGCTCCTGGCAGACTCAGTAGTGACAATATGGCCTCCCGCCCACCGACCTCAATGGGAGATGGCTTCCCCCTCATGCAGCAAGCAGCTGTCGCGGCTGCAGGTCAAAGGCGCCTGCCTGAGTGAGTTCTTTTCTCACTGCTCCTGATCCCGAGTGGCCCTGAAGCCCACCCATCCATTCACCCCACTTCCTTCAATCAGCAGGAGGTCCTTGTACCTCCCCAGCTACCCTCCAGAGCTGGATGCCTTTGACGAAGTCCAGGCTAAAGCCCCAAGTACTGCTGTGGAGGGGACCCAAGCACTGCTGTGGAGGGGACCCAAGTACTGCTGTGGAGGGGATGCCTGGCTGCAGCTGAGCAGCGATGGCGCCTTCCTGACGGCCTGTCTAGAACCAGCTGATGGCTTAGTCCCTGCTGCACTCCTGGGAGCAGAGGGAAACTGTCAGCAGGAGGGAAAACATGGTGAGAAGCAGTGCTCTCTTCTTCCATTTGCAGAGTGGTTCTACACGCTAGAAGCCACAGCCAGTGGCCACAGCCATAAAACCATTGTTTGAAGTATGACTTATTTTGTGTATAACATTCCAACAGAACACTGAAGCAGACATCTGAAGCCAAGATCATTGCTCTGCTTTCTGTTTATTACTATACGAGTTGGCCACTTCCACTTCAGATCTCTACTTGAATTCCTGGCACTAAATGGAAATGTGTTTGGTTTTAAACTTAAAAAAAAAAAAAAAGTTTAACAACAACCAACAGAATGTGTGAAAATATTTTTAAATACTATGTCTGATGAAAATCTATCCAGAAGGGGCTGGGCATACAGCTCAGAGGTAGAATGCTCTCCTAGCAAGCTTAAGGCCCTGGGTTCAATCCTCTGCATTAAAAAAAAAAAAAAAAAAAAAAATCCCAAATTAAGAACTGTTATAACTCAGGAACAACAACAACAACAAAAATTAAAAATATGCAAATGACCTAAAGAGACATTTCTCAAAAAAAAAAAAAAAATGCAAATGGCTAGTAAGCACATAGAACTCTGTCAGGGGAATTAATGGATAAACAACATGTAGACTATAACTGAATCGCAAATGGGAATAAATGCTGTAATGTGTGTGAATCTTGAAAACATTATGCTAAGTGAAAGACACCAACACAAGAGGCCACATGTATGACTTTATTTAAATGAAATGTTCAGAAGAGGCAAATCCATGAAGACAAAATAGATAAGTGCTTCCTGGGGTGGGGAAAGGGAAGAAAGAGGCGACTGCTCAGGGGCATAGGGGCTCTTTGGGGGTGAAGAAAATGTTCTGAAATTAGACAGCAGTGATTGCTCTCCAACACTGTGAATATACTGAACCCTGCTAGGTGTTCACCTAGGAGAGATTTATTCCCCAAATCCTGTGCAAATGTTTATTATGTTTAGCATAATATCCAAAATTCCAAGCAGCCACGGCACCCTTCAGCAGGTAAATGGATAGGCACAACCACACAACAGAGATCCCTTGACAATAAAAAGCCCCGACTCACCCAGCAGCATGGATGAATCTTAAACACGTTTTGCTAAGTGAAAGAAGCAGACCCCAAAGGCAGCCTGTTGCAAGATTCCATTTATATGAAACACTGAAAGGGCAAAGCTTTAGGAATCTTGACAGTAGTTTGTTAGGGGAGCTTATAATAGGAGAAGCTTGGGCATTTTTTAGGGTGATGGAAATTGGTGAAGGCATTCCTGCACCCGCTGCAGGAACAGGGTCACAGCGTGGCACCATCTGGAAACTGGAGCCATTAGGAATGTTAACTGTTTTGTTTATGATACTCATGATATGGATAACAGAGCATACGTCATCAATAATAAAAGTACGGATCACCTGAGATTGCAGGAAAATTCCCAGAATGAGACTAAGGATACAATTGAGGCATGCCATGAGGTGCATTTCAATGTCTCTCAGGATACAAACAATGGTGTTATTCCTCAAGCTTAAACAAGAAATATTTATTCCATGGTTAACAATTTATACTACCCCCCCAACCCCATATTAAAGCCGCAACCTGTACAATAGCCTAGTTACAGAAAAACAATTGCTGTGCCACAGTACAAGGACCACCGTATGTAGCTTATGGTATCCCCTCGAGGACAAGAGGCTAATAAAAATACATTCTCCAACCAATAGACCCTCCTTTGCTTTACGCAGAAACTTTTGATGAAAATGGCACATCCACACAACAGAGATCCCTTGACAGTAGTTAATATAAATGACAAATAGGTTGAGGTGCAAAGCCTGCCCTTTAGTTCAAGATTACAAAGACATGAGAATTGGTGTGTTTTGACTAAGGATCAAGGAAGTTCTTTAAGAAAGCAGTTGAATAGGTCATATGAAAAAAGGGAATTACCAGGAAATTAAAATAGAATAATGTAAAATTAGCATAGATATGTTTTAGAGGCACTTCAGAGTAGCAGGCTTTTAAATAATAGACTTTCACTGCCGCAGTCTGGCTGCAGCAAAATAACCGGGGGGTGACGAACAACTTGTGTATGTTGATACAGCAGGAGTGGAAGCCGTTTATTGCAGGACAGGAGCAGTATTTATACATTCCACACAGCTTATCTAATTAGCATAAACTAGATACATCAGTCAACCAATAAGAAATCTCCACACATAAAAGGCTCGCTGGGGTTACTTCTCAAACCACTCCCTCTGGCATTTTGCCAGGCGCCATCCAGACTTGTTTACGGACTCTAACATTTCACTACTTTAAGTGTGTTTTACTGAGATTTTAGTTTAGAAGTAAGAAAGCTTACCAATAATCATAAGTGTTCCTTAAAGATTAATGAAATGATTATAGGTATGCTTTAAAGTTAGAAGTGAGTAATAGGACAGGAGTCATGTAGTCTAGTTGCGTTGCCTAGCACCTAGTGACTGACATGAAAATGAAAAGCTTAATCATGATTGTCTAAGGTTACAGAAAAATATTTTGAACAATGTACTCAATATCTTTGGTAATCAATGTATATCAGAAAAGATTGTAATTCTTGAAAATTATGTAAATCAAAAAGGTTTCGGGCTTTGAAGCTATCCATTAACTACCTGAAAAAACACCTGTAAAAAAGGTATAAAAATAAAGGTTCCTTCAGGGGCAGAGAGATGTCTTCTGGAGGTTGCTCATAACTTTCAGCCTGTCATCCCAACTCTTCTTCTTTTGCAGACGCCACTCATCCTTCGTGACTTCCTGGACCCTCACTCCCCCTGCCAGGGCTGGACCCCGGCAGGAAATAATCTGTATCATACTGTGGTAGGGCAGTCAACACTGTGCAATTTTCAAAATTAACCACTTTAGAAAGAAAAATTAAATCTTAGTAAACTCAAATTTTAGAAACTCAGCCAGGAGATTGGGGTTATCCTAGGATAAAACATAGGCTATTGCTGGGAGCCATTAGCCAAGTAGGTATGACAATTTCCTTGCCAGCATACCCCATGTTGCAGTGACATTGAATGTAGGTGACCTTGCTCAAGGACCAGGGCGGATTAGGGCGTTCCCGGTTTAGGTTCCAGGTTTAAGGTTTAAGATTATTCCTGCTGGGAATAGGGCGTATCCTGCTGCCTGAGTTCCCCTTGAGTTCTCACGGGATTCAGACAGTATATTCTGGGAGACAGAAGCCCAGTGGAGGTGGATTTGGGCAGAGAACGTGGATTTCCCCAGAATGTGATTGTAGACGGCTGGTGTGAGTTCGGGAATAAAGAGTTGCTGTTTGAATCTACAAGCTGTGTGGTGGCTCGTGATTGTGTGCCCAGCCAGACTGCGGCATTTGTGCCCAGCCAGACTGTGGCAGGCTATGAAAGAAGAAGCGTTCTGTATTACAAACCTATGGCATGACACCGGTGACACAGCTAAGGAATAAAGGTGATTTAATAGACTTTGGAAATGACTGGAAACAAATGCTAAAGGAAAAGCAACTATGCACAAGCACTGTGCAAGCTCCAGCCTGGACTCACAACTGTTCCCGACACAGCGCCCAGGGAGTGAGTCCTGCTCCTTTGTTCAGTGAGATTTTATAGGTTTTGGGGGGATACTCTATGCGTCACTACATCACACAGCAAATCATTCCACACCCGCGGGAAAGTCAAACAACAACTCTTAACATTGATTAGCACATTCACTGGCGGGAACAAGTTGGGTAGGGGTGATTGGTTAGTACAAGAGGGGGGGGGTTCCTTTGAACTGATTGGTTTAGGCCACGAGGGGAGTACTGCTGAACTACATGGTTTCCCAACACGTTATCCACCACCATAAACTACTTGGGGGTCATCTGGCATCCCAGGTATTTCCCTGTCTCATGCTGATTGGTGGTTGCTAGGGGGGTTGCTATGGGTCCTCACCTAGCCTGACTGAGTCAGGGACACCTGGTGCCACAGACCTCTCCTGTTATTTACAGACAAACAACTCAGTAGGGTGGGTATGTGCCTGGGAGTACTCTGTGGGTTTTTCCAAGGATAAGGGTCACGCCCCCTCCTTGGACAGGCCTTGAGGTAGAAGCTGCTGTTATTTATTTATTTTAAAAAATGGAGTCACATTAGTTTCTCATCTTCATTTTACTGTAGCCCAATTTAACCATTAGTGATTTCTTTTCAATTGTTTGTCTCTACTGTGAGGCCACAAAGACACCTCTATGTAGTGTGTACCAGTAGTGTTTTAACCCCCTCATATATAGTTTGGGAGTTCACTTGAATTTGATTTTTGTATATGATATGAAATGGGCTTGAAATTTTTTGAAAGAAATTTTATATAGCTATTCAATTGCCCAAAACCATTTACTGAAGAGTATCACTTTAGTCATAAATCAAGCATTCACATGTTCATAGATGTTCTGTACTCTCAATTATAAGCACTATGAGTCTGTCCTAGTGCCAATACTACACCGTCTCAATTGCTATGGCTTTATACAAACCTTAGATGGATGGTGGAGCAAGCTCCCCCATTTTTCTGTATCTTCCAGAATATCAAAACTATTTTACAATTTTGCTTTTTTATATGTATTTTATCATCTAATCTACAGTGACTCAACATGAATCTTCATATAATTTTGCAGAAAACTGATATAGCATTGCAACTACAATCTATGATGTAAACTTCCATTTATTTGAATCTTCTATTTACAATATTTATGGTTTGTAAACAGAGATCCTAAACATTTATTAGATTTATTACCAGGTATTTGGCATATTTCTATCACAGATGATATTTTATCTCATTTTGTAATTGCCTACTGCTGATACTTATCCATGTAAGCCAGTTTTGTATGTAGAGATATGCCCTGATAAACCCAGCCTAATTCCCTTTTAAGATTGGGAGCCATCTTGTCAAAAGGCATAAAAAGTTAATTTCTGCTTTACTATAAATTACTGCGATTTCTAAACTTGCTTGGAATGACTGCCAGTGCCTTGAACTCACCCATGCCTGTTTTTCGCTGACCAGATAGCAACCCTCTCTGAAACCTTAGTGGCACTTCAAAAATTCTAATGTTGGAATCTAAATTTACTCCCTAAGTGCTGAACCATTTAGACCATTAACCTACTACCTGCCTTTGTATTATGTTTGTCAAAATCCTGTTATCTGTAAGTTCTCAAGACACTCCCCTTTTGCAACTTTTTGTGCTATAAAGCTGTGCTCCTAGAAAGCTGGAGTGCTGTCTTCTATTCCCATGGATTTGGGGAGAGACAGCCCCGGCTGGCCAGAATTACAAGCTTGCTTTAATTGGATTTAAATTTGAGTCGATGGTCATTTCTTTGCATGGTGGTTTAACAATCCAAAAACTTTTCTGTGACAATTTAGATATTAGCTGTCCTTTAAAAGCTCATGTGTAATACAACGAAAGAAAGTATAGAAGTGCAACGATTGCATTATGAAAGTCTTAACCTCATCAGTGCATTAATCCACTTGAATGGATTAAGTGGGTGGTGACTGTGGGCAGGTAGGATGTGGCTGGAGAAGGTGGGTAACTGGGGGTGTGACCCTGGAGTGCTGAGAGCCACGGCTGAGTCTGTATGGCCCCTGGCATTTTGCCAACAGTATTGATTGACAGGCGCCTCTGCCTGTCCGCCTCTGCCGCAACTTTTGAGTTCTCGCACCATTTTGGAGTTCTCGTGGGGATTTCCGGGGATTCCCCGAGAGTTCCCATTGGTTGGGGAAGTGCAGGAGGAGGGATTTCCGGGAGAGATATTTCCGGCTGGGGGTTCCTGGAGAAGCCTCGTGGCGCGTTCGGGAGGATTCCCCGGGAGCTGTGTGAAGTGTTTTCCTGCAGTTTAAAAATAAAGTTTGTTCCTGCTTCAGTGGCTCGTGATTTGTGCCCAGCCAGACTGCGGCACTGGAGTTTATATTTTGTCCCTGGTAAGTGGAGCTCTATGCTTCTTTGTTACCATGTGCTGAGTTGCTTTCCTCCACCATACCCTTGAAGCCAGAATTAGACAGGAAGTCAGTAGAGATGGGTAAATTGAGTCAGGTCAGATGAGTCAGGCCAATTTTAAGTGAGTCCAGCAAGTTGGAGACTGAGGGAGTGAAAATTAATTCCTTCAGATCCCTTATCAAAAACCTGCCCCTGCTCCAACCTGTTGCCAGGGTCACCTGTCCCAGGAATTGCCCCTCCCTACAGGGAGCTATAAGGTTGTTAATTAATGTGTCCTGGGCTGCTCCACCCTGCCCTTCCCCTTCAGCCCACCTGTTCCCACCTTTTGGCCATCCCACCCAGCATTCCTGGGCCTAGTCTTGTATGCAGGAAGGAGAGAGATAAGGGGAAGAGGGCAGGAGAACAAAGGAAGCCTAGGACCTATAAAAAGGGCAGAACACCTTGCTTCTAGGGATACCAAGACACCAGCTACGGCCCCCTTCTCTCTCCCGGGAGAAGTCTATGTTTCCCCTTTTTAAAATAAGCCCTGGTTTATATGCTTGCCTTGGCGTGCTTCTCTAATGTTCAAACTTCAACATGTGAGAAAGCAGAACCCGTTACGATAACCAGCGGTATCACGCTTCTGCCTGATGTTCTGTCTGTCTCAGCTTGGGACCTGCCGCAGTCCGGCTGCAGCAAAACAACCGGGGGATGACGAGCAACTTGTGTAGATTGATACAGCAGGAGTGGGAGCCGTTTATTGTAGGACAGGAGTGGTATTTATACATTCCACACAGCTTATCTAATTAACATAAACTAGATACAGCAGTCAACCAATCAGGAATCTCCACACTTAAACAGCAGGGACCAGAGCTGAGCAGTGAGCCAAAGTAAACTTTTCCCTTTTCTACATTGCTCTAGTCAGGTCTTTTGGTTGTAGCAGCTAAAGCTGACTAGAATACTGTGAAAGCAGCACTTAGAGGGAAGTCTATAGCATTAAATGCATGCATCAGAAATAGCATTAAAAAGAATAAAATGCCTAGGGACAAATTTAACCAAGGAGGTCAGATTCAAATACTAAATATTGCAGGCACTGTGTTAATCCGGGATGCAAAGAAAAGATCACCGACTCCAGTTTTAAATCAAATTAAAGCAAGCTTGTAATTCTGGCCAGGACTATCCCTCCGGAAAACCCTGGGCTGGAGAACAGTACCCCAGCTCTCTAAAGCATAGTTTTATAGCACAAAAAGTTGCAAAGGGGGGTGTCTTGAGAATTTACAGATAACAGGGTTTTGACAAGCATAATACAAAGGCAGATAGCAGGATAATGATCTACATGGCTTAACATTTCAAGGTAGGAAATAAATTTGGCTTAGCATATTATGCAGTCCCTCTTCCCATATTTCTTGATATCTCTGTGCTTATTTTGTCTACTGCCAAAACTGCCACTGCCTCTCTTCTTCTGACTTCTTACTTCTCTTCCATTATCTCACTTTGTTTTCTCCTCATATAAAATTGCTAGTGTGCATGAATTGCAAATTAGTTGTTGTTTTCCCTGATGATTTATTTTCCTTGTGATCCACACTAGACACAGGTGACATCTGCACTTTAAATGTCTTCGAGACAGGGAGATTTGAACTGCACCAAAGTATCAACAGCAATCAGTCTGTTTCTGAAGAAGTAGAGTTTCAGGATTAGCAATGAAAAGTCTCAGAGGGAATGGTGTCCAGGGTCCTAAAAGTGAAGAAGGCTGTAAGAGACAGAGCCAGTCATTAAGGCAGGTAAAATGTCCCGCACAGAAAAAACTCTCTTTTGAGAAAACAGCAATGAAGCTAGTATCAGTGACGTTGAAGGATATTTTCAATGGGGAGGGACACCCCGAGTCCACTGACTTTAGACCAAGGTCCAACCTTGGTGTACAACAGAAAATTCCAAAGGGAGATAAATACCCTATATCCAGGGAACACTCCAAAGATAGCCCAGAATTCATTCAACAGCCAAAACTCCTCCCACAAAAGAAACCCTGTAAAGGCAACCCATGTGGGAGGGCTTCTGGACACCAGTCAGGCCTTATTGTTCACGGGAGCATTCATGGCAGAGAAAAGCCTTTTGGATGCCGCGATTGTGGCAGGACTTTCAGTCGAAGCACACACCTTATTGAACATCAAAGAACTCACACTGGAGAGAGACCTTATGAGTGCAGCGAATGTGGAAGCATTCAGCCGGAGCACTAACCTCAACCAACATCAGCGAACTCATACTCAAGTGAAGCCTTATGAGTGTCGTGCATGTGGGAAAGCCTTCAGTGACCGGTCAACCATAATCCAGCACCAGCGCATACACACTGGAGAGAATCCCTACAAGTGCAGTCAGGGTGGGAAATCCTCCAGCTGGGTCTCCTCTCTCTCCGAACACCAGAGAACACACACAGGGGAGAATCCCTATGAATGCAGCGACTGTGGGAAGGTGTTCAGTCGCAGCTCCTCCCTTACTGAGCACCAGCGGACCCACACTGGGGAGAAGCCCCATGTGTGCAGGGAGTGTGGAAAAGGCTTCAGTCGCAGCTCCTCCCTCATGACTCACCAGAGAACTCATACCGGAGAGAAGCCTTACCTATGCAATGCCTGTGGGAAGGCCTTCAGCAGAGCTCAACTCTTGTCAGACACCAGAGCTTCACACCGAGGAGCACTGCTGAGTCTGTACCAGGCTCCACAAGAGCACCTGCATGTCCTCCTCACAGAACCCTTGGTTCACACACCTGGACCACTAGCCGCCCCAGTTTCAAGCTTTCCTCCACCCCTTTCTCTTCTTCCTTCCTTCTCCTCCTTCCTCTCACTCTCCCTGAAATGCTCAAAGGAGTGATCAGTGAAACAAAGGGATGGCCTTCAGAGGCTAACATGCTCAATCTCGTATTCTGAAAGGCTCCAACCTTCGCACACACAGCTGCCTGGCACTCTGTGGCTTGTCACCTTGATTTTCCATAGGGCTTGAGTCTCCACTCAGTGAATCATGTTTCCCAACCACTTCTGACCAGTTTGGGATAGTGGTATTGAGGCAAATCTCCTGACTTAGAAAACCAGATTTTTCTTGTCTCCCACCCTTGCCTTTTCACCATAGTATTTTCCCTCAAAGAATAATCCATAGTTTTACTAATGTGCCTAAATAATCCTAATTTCCTTTTATTAAATATTTACCCAGAACTTCCTAAAAAATCATAGAGACATTTAGTTCCTTCAATATTGGGGGGGGGGGCATGCTTTCAGTTGCTGTCCTGTTTTTAAGAACTTTTCTTTTGTTTCCAGACTCGTGAAACTCAGAGCCTCTGGCTTTAACTTTTACCAGTCTGATCTCAAGGATAAACCCAGGACCTGTTTCTCAGTCCTCTTCCTATTTGACATTTGCAGAACTGACACTTTCGGCCACTCTTCTTAAAACTTGGGCATATCTTAGGACCCAAGATTCTGTGGTGATCCACTCTGCCTTTCTCCTGGTATTTCTCTGAGCAGCAGTGATCATCTCTATGATTTGGGGTAAGGGTGAGGCCAGAATAACTCATTTTATTGGATTATATACTTGAAGTAATTGAATAAGATAAGTTCCTTAAAGATAGAGAATTTGTTTTCAATTCATATAAAACATCAAAAAGAACTAAGTAGACACTGAATGCCTATAACTGTTGCTTAGTAAGGCTTCACTATTCCCTATGATCAGTCTGCCCGACTTTTGGTGAAAGGGCTTAGTAACTGATTCCCAGTGTCTTGGGCCTATATTATTAAGTAAATGCAACATGCTGTCCTTTCTTCCGGACTTGACTTAGCTGGCTTATTAAACTACCACTTTGTTAAAAATCAGCCCATAGCTTTGCAGTGTTCACAAGAAAAATTTCAGACACCTTTACAAGGCCTTTCATAATTGGGCCTGTTTATTTACTTATTTCCCATCAGCTCCCCAAGGCAGTACATGTGGGCAGACCCATCCTCTGTCCCCACGACACCTTCTTTTCATGGTAGTCCATGGCACCTTTTACATGTCCCACTTTCTTCTCTGTATCTCCAGAGATTCTGCACAAGACCCCGCTCACATCCTGTCTCCTTTGTGACACTTTTTCTCCCCACCACCTTAGAAATCCTTTGCCATGAGGATTTGCATTACTCTCCCACATTGCTTTATTCTGGTTTCTGGTTCTTTCAGGTCTCCTTTTCTTTTCTCTGTTTGTTTCTGTTTTGTTTATGAAGCAGTATCTCTCTGTGGCCCAGGCTGGCCACGAACCCCTGGCTCAAGAGATTTTCCCACGGCAGTCTCATGAGTATTGGGACCACAGGCACACCATGGTAGGGGCTCAGGTGCCTTTTCCCATAAGCTGTTTGAAATTAGAAATCATCTCAATCTCTTCTAAGCCCCACCTAATACAAACAGTGTAGTTCTGGACTCTAGTTTTAATCTAAACAGGAGGGGTTAATTTAATGTTGCAGCACTAAGTCTTTTCACAGAGATGGTCTTTCACGGGTATCATGGCCTTTGTCACCCTACCCTGAATACTAAACTAAGTCTTTGGATTGACCCTTTAGAGCTCCTAGGATGCTGGCCTCTGGGCTTTCTACTTCATGTCAAATGATAAAGCCATGCCTGACATAATAGGTGCTCAGCAAAGGCTGGTTGATGTGATTCCACTGTTGCACAGCCACTGTAGCCTTTCATTTCATCTCCTGCAGGGTCTGTAGCTTTTATTACAGAAATTAAAAAACTAGAAGGTGTTTCTTTTAACTGTCATAATAGGCAACAGCCATCTATTCTATTCTAACTCCATCGTGTGTTAAATGTGATTCACGAGGGCTGGGGATGTGGCTCAAGCGGTAGCGCGCTCGATTGGCAGGCGTGCGGCCCGGGTTCAATCCTCAGCACCACATTCAAACAAAGATGTTGTGTCTGCCGAAAACTAAAAATAAATAAATAAATAAACATTAAAAAAAATGTGATTCAAGACACAAAAAAATAGAAAGCCAAAACCACATACATAACAGCATTGAAGGAAAGAAAAGATTCCCAGGAGATCAGGACAGGTTATGACATGCCACAAATTATTCAGCTTGGGATGCAAATTCAGCATTCTGGCAATCAAAGTGAGAGAGTCATTTGCTAAGTCTGTATTTGGAAGAAAAAAAGTCAATTTAAAAAAAAAGATTTTCTAAAGCTTAACTTAGAGTTAGGGTGAATTTTTCCACTGGCTTTCATGTAACCCTGCAATGCCCTTGGTATCATAACAGCATATCTCAGTATATATAACCAGTATAACATAGCAACATGCGGTTAAGCATTAGGTTCCAAGTAAGAGGTTCAGGAAGGCAGGCATGGAGACTGTTCTCAAGATGGAATGGGGTTGTGACGGGCAGGACATAAAGAATATTAGGTCATTCCTTAGTGTCAGAAGAAAAGCTTTACACATATTTTAATCATTTAGTTCACCATATTATGGAAGGAAGACACTGAAGTTTATAGATGTTAAATCACTTACTCAGGGACTAGGATTTAGCCCCAGTTCTGCTGATTCCAGCACTGGTCCTCTTAACCTGGATCCTGGCAAGATCTAGAAAAGAAGAGAAAAAAGTAGGAAATGCTCAGTTGTTCCAGCAGATGAACTGCACTCCCTAGGGCAGGGGATGCTACCAAGTCAAAAGTAAGATGGGGGATTTGAAATCACATAGCCAGATGGCAGCAGCCCTGAGTACTACACTTTTTGGATTTCATATTTTAGGTGATAAGGGAAATATGAGACATTTTTCATTGTGGTAGCTAGGTTGGGTTTGAGAGGGGAGAGTAATCTGGTAGAGGGGACAGAATAGCTTGGAAATGAGAGATGGCCAAAAACTAGGTGGGAAGCTGGGGTGGGGTGGTCTTAGAGTTAGTGGGGAATAGCAATGGACAGAAGAAACACTGTCTTAGTCCATTTGTGCTACTCGAATGAAATACTGGCAGGGCTCCCCACAACAGTCCCTCTTTCAACCACCCTTAAGGGTCAGATCCAAACCTAGCCATTTCAGATCCAGACACACGGGAAGGATGTGGTGTGCCTAGGGGTACATGTGCACAGGGAGCAGCGAGAAAGGTTTCCTTCCTTAACCTGGTGTCTTTAACCTCTGAACAGCCACCAGCACCTGGGCACTGGTCAGGGTGCTGTATAAAACAGGCTGGGTGTCTGGTGAGTTAGCCTGCCTCTTTAACGAGTCAGCCCACAGCTTGGAGTTCCCATGAGGAAGTCCAGCAGAAGGGCTGGGTAGGCTGTTTAAGGAGAAATGCAGGGCCTCCTGGTGTGGCTGGTTCCAGGGAGGGATAACAAGTCAAGGTGACCCTCCTGTGCGCAGCCACTCTGCCGCCCCTGGCCGCCTCCTATACTTCCCGTGCACTGAGAGGCAAGGTCTCTTGCTCCTTTGTTTAGAACAGCTCACTGATTCCTTGCTTGAGACAGCTGGGGGTCGAAGTCCCAAGTGCTGGGCAAGGGATGCAGATGCAGCTTAGTGTGAGTGAAGTGGCTGCAGGTTTGCTCTCGCCGTTACTGCTCCAGATCTGTGAGCTTGCCGGCGCTGCACCACCGCCAAGGCCTCCAGTGGAAATGTGCACATTCTTGGCTTTTATCAG
Source organism: Marmota flaviventris (assembly GCF_047511675.1). Lineage (NCBI taxonomy): Eukaryota > Metazoa > Chordata > Mammalia > Rodentia > Sciuridae > Marmota > Marmota flaviventris. The sequence goes on from NC_092503.1 coordinate 157,789,967, forward strand.
TAACAAAACCCAGGCAATTTCAAGGTCATGTTTGTGGAGCTTTAAGCTAAATGCGAGTGTCCTCCCTTGCAGTCTGCACCATGACCTTCTGCAGGTTGAACAAGTGTGAAAGACAACGTGAGTGGAAAATGTGCTGTCGGTCGTTGCCTTCTTCATTCTCAGTGTTTACAGGGCCTCCCTGTAGCAGGAGTCCTAGGTTAGTTTAGTCCTGGCCAGCAACTTACATTCAATGACTCCGGTATTGATTATTCTAACACTTCTCTGTACCATGAACTCTTTGATGGTGAGAGAGTTATGAACTGCAGCTGAAGCCTTTCCTACATTTACTGCACTTGTAAGGCTTTCCTCCACCATGATTCTCTCATGCTGACTGTGTGGAGCGGTCACTGAAGCACCCTCTATGTTCAACACACCAGCAGGCTTCTCTCCAGGATGAACTCTCTCATTTTATACAAGAGACGGGCAACAGCCAGCTTTTTGCATATTCCATGATATGGTAGTCTCTCACCATATCGATGACCATCAAAGTTTGACCAGCACCCAGAAGCTTCCCTACAAACAGACATTCACAGCTTTTCTCCATTATAAACTGCATCAAAATGGACAAATCCAGCATACAGAAAATCAATAAAACTAAGTTGAATGCAACAACATCATCAATCAACTGGACATAATAGCTACCTACTGACTGCTTCATCCAACAGCAGCAGAGCCTACATTCTTCTCCAGCTCACAGGAGACAGACACTCACCAACATAAGCCACGTTCTGGGTCATAAAATAACATTTAACTACTTTAAGAGAATAGAAATTATACAGTGTCTATGACCACAAAGAATTAAACTAGAAATTAATAAACAGGAACATAAAATAAAGTCCCCAAATACTTGGAGATTAAACAACAAACTTGTAAATAACACATGGATCCAAAAAGGAATATCAAAGGAAATTTTAAAAATTTTTAAGCTAAATGAAAATACATTAGAATTTGTGAGATAGAGCAAAAGCAGTGCTTAGATTATGTTTATAGCAGTGAATGCATATACTGGAAAAGGATGATGACCTAAAATCAATCACCTAAGCTTCTTCCTTAGGAAATTAGAAAAAGAAGAGCAACTTAAATCCAAAGTAAACAAGAAACTTTTTAAAAAGTTAGAAATTAAAAACAGGAAGTTAACAGAAAATCAAGAAAGCCAAAAGCTGGTTCTTTGAGTGAATTAAATCAATTAGAGAGTTTGAACCAATAATTAACAATTCCAAAGCAGAAAGCACCAGGTCTAGATGTGTTTACTGGTGATTTCTACCAAACGTTTTAGGATAAAGTTATACCAGTTATCTGATTTCTTTTAGAAGACAGAGGCAGAGGGACTGCTTCCTAACTTCTCCTGTGAAGTCGACATTACCACAATCCAAACTAAAAAAAAATATATATATATATTACAAGAGGATTTCACCAAGGAAAAAAAGTTGAACCGATATATTACCTTATGTGTTCCACCATGGGTTTTATGAATTTATTGGTGAGTTTTAGAGAAGTAGAAAACTAAGCAAGCAAAAAGAAGCAATAACTACCTCCAGTGTATAAGAAAGGAAAATTAATTACATTATACAATGTGGCTCTGCTGGGAACAATATTTACGTGGTCATAACGTAGATACCAATGGTGAATTAAACAAACCTCATGATCATCTCTCCACTGGAAAGGCTTGGGGAAAGGATGTATATAGGAGGGTTGAGCACCCCTGGGTTGAATCCCTGGTACAAAACCAACGAAAAAAAAAAAACTCCAGATGACAGACCGTAACCTTCCTCTACATTATCCTCTTCCCGTTACTCTTAAAATCTCTTCTGACTTATATAACCCTAGATTCTTTCCATGAAAAAGCCAGATCTCCTCGGGATTCCTCTGATCTGTTAATGGTGCAACCATTCCTTCAGGCTTGAAGTCCAGCCATCACCCTTGACTCCTGTCCTTGGGTAAGATATATGAAGCAAAGATGATTCAGGACAAGGAGCAGAAAACTTTTCCCACTCCAGATGTCCAGATGGTGTACAGGAAAGGGCAGAAATCCAACTTCACCTGGGTCTCAGGGGCAGGAGAATGGGTACCACTCACTGCTCTGTGTTCCAGCTGACAGAAGAGAGTGCCAAAGAAGTAAAACTGGGGAGAAATAACTGGATTAGAGAGTGTCCTGCCTTGGAGCTCCTACTTACTGAATGAAAGTGCCCACCTTCTCCTCACCAGCATCAGAGATGAACCGTGCACTCTGGCTGCTCTACTTTCAGGATTGGAAATAAAATCAGTTCTCAGTCTCAACATAAATTAACACCCTTAACATGGGCCACACAGTCTGTAGAGGTCTTTGTACTATGGCTTGACTCCGAAATGTGCCTGAAAGGTCCGTATGCTAAAGGTCTGGTTGCCAGCCTATGGCACTATCCACAGGTGGTGGACCCTTTAGTAGGTGAGGTGTAGTTGGAAGGAGTGAGGTCAATGGGAGTTTCCCTTTGAAGTGGGTATTAGGACCCAGCCCCTTCCTATCTTTGCTTCCATGCAGCCATACAGACCTCTTCCATCAGACGCTCTAAGCAACAGGGTTAAGCAACCATGGGCTCAAATTCCTGAAACCACAAGCCAAAACAAATCTTCCCTCTTTTGATTTCTCTCAGGTATGTGTCACAGAAACAGAAAGCTAACACACCTTGCCAACCTCTTCAAATCCTCTCCCATCCTCCAGACCTCCGTACTCCTGCCAACCTAGACTTCTCATGATTCTTGAGAGATGCCACGTGCCTACCTGTCTCAGGCCCTCTGCCTGAAGAAGCCTTCCATGTTTTCTTACATTAAAAAAAAAAAATTCTTAGTTGTAGATGGACACAATACCTTTATTTATTTGATTTATGTGGTGCTGAGGATCAAACCAGTGCCTCACACATGTGAGGCAAGCGCTCTGCCACTGAGCCACAACCCCAGCCCCTGATTTCTTACATTCTAAAATGAAGGTTTTATTATTATTTAGGTGTGGTGAGGCCAACATATTAGGTGACACCTGTCTTTAGAAAGATAGTTTGTTAAAATTTACAAGAAGGGGCATGTTGTGCCATGCCATGCAGGGCTACCCAGAGCAGCACCAAGGTTGGTCAGGAGTGAGAGGAAGACATGGGTAACAGCCTGTGTTGTAGGTTATGTGGGAAAGAACAGTAAAACAGCATAAACGACCTCAGACTTGGCCAGTATAACTTCTGCAGACTTCTGGGGGCTGTCCCAAGTTGTCTCCCACCTGGTCCTGGTGTTAATAACAGGGGAAACAGGGGCCTAGAGTATAAAAGCCAGAGGGAGGTGGGAAGGGGGATTCTGGGCTCTATAGCAGTTAGTTTGTATATGAAACACACTGTCCTGGTGGCCAGCATTTTATATTTCTAGGAATTAGCAAATCTTGGGAGGGAACAGTCTGAGAGAAGGGGGAGTCAGCTCTCAATAAGGCCTCAAATACCACAGCATCAAGAACAAATACAAAAATATAATAAATATAAATTTATTAAATTTTATTCATAAATATAATAAATATAGATTTACTTTTTCATCCATATCTCTGAGTTCAAATGTCATTTCCTCAGGGATGGTATCTATACTTCCCAGACTAAGTCACAGTCTCCTTCATAATGTCCCTAGCTTATGTTTGTTTTTTTCTTTCTGACCAAATCAAACTTTTAAGAGATGTTGTCGTTTTTGTCCGCCTTTGTACTACTAGCTCCAAAGACAGGGCTTGGCATACAACAGTTGATCTGAATCAATGAATGAATGAATGTCTCGCAGCCTTAGTCACTGCCACACCGAAATGAAAAAAAAACACAAGCATTCCCTTTTACCTATAAGTTAAATCCCAAAGGTCAGCAGCAACTTAGAAACTACTTGACTGTTGGAGTCTGTAAACAAGTCAAAATAAAACCTGGAATTTTGCCAGGGGAATGTTAGCATTCGTAAACAAGTCTGGATGGTGCCTGGCAAAATGCCAGAGGGAGTGGTTTGAGAAGTAACAAAAGCGAGCCATTAAGTGTGGAGATTCCTGATTGGTTGACTGATGTATCTAGTTTATGTTAATTAGATAAGCTCTGTGGAATGTATAAATACTGCTCCTGTCCTGCAATAAAGGGCTCCTACTCCTGCTGTATCAATCTACACAAGTTATTCATCACCCCCCGGTTATTTTGCAGCCAGCCGGCCTTCTACAGATGGTGGCCCGTTACGGGGAGCCCCGGGACACTCGGGGGTAAGTGACAAAAAAAAGCTGCCCGTCCATAGATAGGACGGGAGCAATCTGCTCGTCCCTAGGCAGATAGGGCGAGAGGAAAAATGACCATTTCAAGAAAATGGAGAAGATTGATACAGTATGTTTGTGTCTTGTTTTGTCTCAGTGTATTGTATTGTCTTTGTGATGAAAATATGGAAGGGGTGAGAAGTAAATTGATAATGGAAAGAGGCACCCCAGTGGAACCAAGAATAGTTAGGGCATGTGTTGATAGAAGCCCAGGAACTCTAGTCAGAAAGAAAAAGAAAGTTCAGAAGAAGAAGGATTATCAGGAAAAAAGTTGCAGCAAAAGGCTATTACTAAATACTTTTCGTTACCGGAGGGTGCGTGAAGTGGAGAGGCGGCTGCCGAGTGTGCAAGCCGGTCACAGCGCAGCAAGGATTTTCCAAGAGGCGGCGGCGACTGGCCCTTCCCTGCCTCCTGGCCGGGGAGCTGGCTCTTCCACTGCTGCGAGCCCAAATCTAGACCTGACCTGGAGGCACAGTCTCGCAGGCTCTTGCTCCCTGTGCCCAGTAGCAGTTTGAGTCCGGGACACTCCCCAGGGCCATCTGGGGCTACCTAGGACGCTACAGCCAGCAGAAGACGCTACTGGTGTCCCTGATGTTTGGTCATTTTCAATGCCAATAACTAAACTACAATGTTTCTCCCACACCTGGAAGCTAATGAGTAATGAGCACTATTAAGGCTTATTTCAAATGTAAAAAACCTTGAGATAATGTACTAAATTGTTCAGAAGGTTGTTTTCTTAGTGGAATGCTACAGGATTTTCTTTAGCATCTTTGCAAGAGTTCCTGCCTTCGTCCCAGTGCTGGTGAGGACGAGGATGGAAAAATTTCCAGTGTTGCTGAAAACCGGATGAGACTTCGGCTGAGAAACGGGCGAGACTTCGGATCAAGCTAGCTGCCTGCAGAACTTACCTGGACTGTGATTTAAGCTAGCTGCCTGCAGAACTTACCTGGACTGTGAACTTACCTGGACTGTGAGTTAATCTATTGAGACACTGCTTTACCTGGACTGAGACAACAAACTGTAATCTACAACAAATTGTAACTTTGCTAACGGTGTCATTGCTGGTATAATTTTTCCAAGGGCTTCTTGCATGGAGCCATCAAGTGGCTTGGTATTGTGGCATTTTGTATCCTCCCTTTCTGTTTATAGCAGGTTATTTATGGTGTTTCTGTAAAAACCACTATGGTCATTATTTAAATTAAACAAAAGGGGGAAATGTTGGAGTCTGTAAACAAGTCAAAATAAAACCTGGAATTTTGCCAGGGGAATGTTAGAGTTGGTAAACAAGTCTGGATGGTGCCTGGCAAAATGCCAGAGGGAGTGGTTTGAGAAGTAACAAAAGCGAGCCATTAAGTGTGGAGATTCCTGATTGGTTGACTGCTGTATCTAGTTTATGTTAATTAGATAAGCTGTGTGGAATGTATAAATACTGCTCCTGTCCTGCAATAAAGGGCTCCTACTCCTGCTGTATCAATGTACACAAGTTATTCGTCACCCCCCAGTTATTTTGCAGCCAGCCAGCCTTCTACACTTGACAAAGGACTAGTGCTGGGCAACTAGGACGCTAGGTCAAATCCTAACTTATGCCGTGAATAGCTCTGATGATTTTATCTCATCATCATCATCTCTTATAACAATGGGGGCAAAGTGTATTTTTACTATTAAGGATATGTATTATTCTGGGCTGCATAATGGAGGGGTAAGTGCCAATTAGAGTTTCTGCTGGATTCTGGGTTGAGGTCACGAGACTCCAGCACTTTCTTCTTCCTCAATGCAGTCTGCTTCAATGGCTGCCACTGGAAATCCAGCAAGAGTGGACTGAGGCTCCTCGAGGTGCCAAGGGAGAGGCACTAAGCAATTCGCAACTCCACCTGCACACTCTGCATCTGTAGAGGCCCCGCGTTTCCTGAACACCCGGCCATCTGGAAGCGAGAGGGGCGTTCCCCTTCGTTGCTCCCAGTTTTTAAGCCTCTTCCGTGACGATTTCCGTTTTTCTGCCCTGGGGGACCGTTTTTCCCCGCCGTATCCGTGAGCCCCATCTCTGCGCCGCTCTGAAACAACACAACGCCCCACCGACCGCCACCTCTGGAGGATTCGGAGACGGCCCTGCCGCCGCTGTAGCAGATGCTCCTCGCGTCTCCCGCTCCCGCCCTACGCACTGGGCTGAAAAGTGCCGGGTGGGGCTTGCTTTCCCGGGGCCAGACGGACCGGGCTGAGAGTGGTCCCGGCCAGGACTCGGGGGGCTGCACTCGGCCCTGTGCACGCGGGACTTCCCTCCGGTCCTCGGGCTCAGAGAGTGCGGAGAGAACCGCGCCCTGCACGGCGGGCGAGAGCGTGGACGGCCACCCGGGGCGCCCCCTCCCGGCCCCCGGGCCACAACGCCGCAGCCACTGTCGCGTCCACCATCCGCGAGGCAGGAGTCGCGGCGTGATGACATCATCCCGGAAGTGCGGACCCGCTTCCGGCCGGCCGCTGTGGGGGCCGCTGAGGACCGCCGGTCGCTTCCGGGCTCGTTTCTGATCCGGCGCTGGTGAATCTGCCGGGATCCTGAGCTGTGGGCTTGCCCACGTTCCGTGTTTGTGCGCCGGGAGGCGGGAGGAAGATGGCGCCCGTCACTTTCCGTCCCCGCCCGCCAGCGAGATGCGGGGCTGAGGCGCCCGTCAGCAGCCTGCCTTTGACGGCGCGCTGTCGCCCGCTGTCTCCGGGCCCGCTGTGTGCTGTTGGGAAACGGGGTGCCCAGGGGTCAGACGCGAGCGTGGAGTGGCTCTGCGGGGCGCTTCCGCCCCAGGGCCTGCTGCAGAGCCTGGCCGGCTGCAGCCCCGGCGGCCCCCCGCCCGCTGTGGTCCGTAGTCCCGCAGCGCTGTCCCCGCCCGACAGGAGAGCTGCGGCGGGGTCACAGCCTGCGTGGACACGGCTGCGGCTGCGGCTGGACCAGCTCTTTCTCACAGCCCTCCCCCTTTTCTTTCCTACCGGTCGGTCTCATTTTCACTTTTGAATCCTTTGGTATTGCCATCCATCCCAGGTGTTTAACAGTTTTTGAGGTGAAAATTGCACACGGTAGGGAGGTCTCCCTTTTTAGCATTCGATAGCCATCCTGATGATTAGAAGCACTTGGTAAGTCCTTTCCAGGTGCTTGACGCTTGCCTTCTTTCCAGGTCTTGATTAAAATCAAGTTGCCAGGCTGCAAGTGACGGATTAAGGATGCCGGAAGAGGAGTCTCGACAGTAGTTCCTAATAATTACGGCAGAGGAAGAACGAAAGAAACACACATAGGTCTCGATTTGACTGGGAACAAGCTTGTGACTCTGGCAGACATTTTTGTGAGTTATCAGGCATTCCTGTATAAAAACCCTTCTTTTATAACCTCCCAGTTTTACTTACTTTCAGGAGGACTGACATAAATGTACATCTCTAGTAATAGAGCCGTTGCCTGATCTTTTAAACGTCCATGAACGGCGGTGTTTTGACTTATACGCTCCTGCCGGGTGTTGAAGGCCAAGTTGGTCAAAAATTAACCTTGTCCTTATTTACTGTTACAGAGTCAGTTAAGATTTGTCAGGGATCACTCTTGGCTCCTTTAGGTTTTCCTCTACCAGTTGTGCCAACTGCCAGGATGGGCCAGGGTCTTGCTGACCACATGTGGCTTTTCTTGGAAGTATCAGGGACAGTTCCCTCTCCAATGACCCTTTGCAGAATGTGCACTGGTTAACTTCCTGTTCTGTAGGGTCTTCTCCATCCTCCTGGTCAGAAGGTTGGCTTACCCACCAGAGTTTCAGGGCCCTGAAGGGGGTCCTGTCCTCTGTGTCCTGGCTGACCTTAGAGGGCAAGGGCCAAAATGTTGGCTGCTCTTTCCTTGGCCCTTTTACTTCCTTGACTTTGGTCTCCAAGTTGGGTTTTAATCATCCAGCAGGTCAGTTTCACCAGTAACTTTAATGTTCATATTTTTATATTACCCCTTCCATTTAACTGGGTTTAGTATTAGAAGTCAGCCTATGTCCTGTTTTGTTCTATAGGTGATGACTCATTATCTCAAATTAACTCAGATTGTTCTATTAGAAGGAGTACTTCAAAACATTAACAGGCAAATGTTTAAAAAGTTCTATAAGGAAAATACAAAATGAAATAAACGAGACAAGAAACATTCAGTTTGTATAGTAGCTTTGAACCAAGAAACAATTTCTATAATAACACTAATGAAGCTTTGGTATCTATTTTGCCTCTCCCAAAACACATAAATTTATCACCTCAATCACATCAGATCCTTTACAGATCTTCCTGTCTTTTAAAACTGTCTTACAACCTTACATGCCTTTTATAATTTGCCCAAACTCTTAACCTAGTTTTGTATCCATTGTTTATTTTGAGATCAGAGTAATTTTTATAACCAAAAAAAAAAAAAAACTTATCTTTTGAATATAACTTTAAAGAGCTTAAGTTCAACCTTCTTTGAAGCCATCCTAACATGAAGTATGGTGAAAGGCAGAGCCTTTTTTCAGGTGAGGTGGGGCTCTTGGCTAATCTTAAGTAAAGTGTTTTATTTCTGAAGTTGATCTTTGCTTCTTTCTTGAATATCATTTTACAATGTTCTCATATATTGTTTCCTGAGTCCATATGAATATCATTTAACAATCTAAACCTTACATCTGAAACATGAATTGAAATAGAAGCCAAGAGAGTGCCTAACTTTCTTTTTGTGGAAGGAAAAAAAGTGGCTTCCTTGTTCCACATATTCAACCTTTAAACAAATTGGGCTCTCCTTATTATCTTCCAAGAATATATTTAAATTTCTATCCCAGCGTAAAAACACAAATTCTATATATAATTTATTGATAATAGTTTACCTTTATTCAGTTATATAACATTAAATGACATTAATAAATCCCTAAATTTGTTATTTTTATATAAGTAAAATAGATGACCACTACAGGACAACTTTAGTTTGGAGCACAGCATCTTGGTAAAGGGTTCTCATAAGCTCTCAAATGTAAATATATATCTGGTCACATATTTTAGGGAGCCAACTATATTGTAATAACCTAAAATAATATTTATTTAACTAGTTATAAAGTTATCATTTAAAAGACACAAACCTGCGCTGGGGTTGTGACTCAGTGGTAGAGTGCTTGCCTAGCACATGTGAGGCACTAACTTCAATCCTCACCACTGCATAAAAATAAATAAATAAAATAAAGGTACTGTGTCCATCTACAACTAAATATATATATATATATATATATATATATATATATATATATATATATATATAAAAGACACAAACTTGCCAGGCATAGTAGTATCCCAGCAGTTTGGGGAGGCTGAGGCAGGAGGATTGTAAGTTTAAAACCAGCCTCAGCAACTTAGTGAGGCCCTAAGCAAGTTAGGGAGAACCTGTCTCTAAAAAGTATAAAAAGGACTGGGGATGTGGCTCAGAGGTTATGCACCCTTGTGTTCAATCCCTGATGTCCCCCCACCCCACAAAAGTTATAAACTCTAATTCCTTTAAGACTTAGTTTCTTTATTTAATAAAACCTAACAGACACAAAAAATTATCTTTTTTTTAATAAAGGACACAAGACCTTTATTTTATTTGTTTATTTTTATGGGTGTCTGGGATCAAACCAGTGCCTCATGCAGTCTAGGCAAGAGCTCTACCACTGAACCACAACCCGGCCCAAGAAATTATCTTGCTAGATAAGAACAGATCAATGCTTTAGACTTTGTTTCATATCAATGCATTAAAATCTAACTTTAGAAAATCTTTAAATATTTTTTCCTGACTATAGTAAATTACAGCCAACTTAATCATACACAAACATTTTGAGGTTTATGTTCCACAAACCTTCTGCAACTTACTTAGACATTCAACTACTTGTTTACATTCTTAGTTTTGTCTTCTCTATTATCTTGGACTTTAGCACAAAAACAAAGCTTTATCATGCAAAATACCTTATCCAGAAACATATATTTTCATAACCATAACTTTTTATATTTCCCTTCTTTCAGTTGTTGACTCTTTCTTAAATTTACATTCTGGAATTAGACAAACTTATGAAATTTATGAATTTAGACAAATTACTCCTTTTTAAAAAATATTTTTTAGTGTTGATGTACCTTTATTTTATTCATTTATTTATATGCGGTGCTGAGAATTGAACCCAGTGCTTCACACATGTGAGGCAAGCACTCTACCATTGAGCCACAACCCCAGCCCCCCAAATTACTCCTGTTTAATAAGATGAACTACTTTACTGTTTTTATAGTACTTTAACCAAAACACAGTTGAAACATTTTTTATTCCTTGCATATAGAGTTACATGTATTAGAATTTTAGTAACCTTGCTTTAATTTAGGCCCAAAACTAAAGCCGCCTTAAAACTGTTCTTCCATTTACCCACTTATAAAAACATAGTTGGTGGGCCCAAAGAAGTCAAGAGCACTTATACTTAGCAGTTGATGTTTCAGTATTTTAACTTTACAAATTAATCAGACATCTCTAACAAACACATTCATAAATGTTTATCCCGTATGTTAAATCTAATTTACCCTTTTTAAACTCAGGTTATCCATGAAAACCAAGGCATTAGAAAAGTCTAGTTAACGCTTTAAATCAGTTATTCCTGCCAAAGAAAAATCCTTAAAAACAATGGACATTGCATTTTAAACATTTTATAGAAACAAATGTTTTCTTTATTGGCTGACCACCTAGAAAAACGCATAGGTTAGTAATTTCAAAGGCATCTGCACTCTTACCAATGTAAATTGACCCTTTAAAAGTTAAAATAGGGTTGGGGATATGGCTTAGTTGGTAAAGTACTTGCTTCGCATGCACAAGACCCTGGGTTAAAACCCCAGCACCACACCAAAAAAAAAAAAAAAAAAAAAGTTAAAATAGAACCTGTCACAGATTTTTACAGTATGACCTAGACATGGGAAGGGTATGTGCAGTTGGGAACATTGGGAATAGAATCTATCAGCTATGTGGGCCCTGAAATCAAAGGTTCAGGTGGCCAGTCGTTCTCCATGGGGCAGGTTTATTCCCACCATCACCACTGTTTATTTTTTCTGCTTAGGATTCCTCAAAGGAAAAGAATACTTATGGGATCTTTCCATTGTTCATCCCTGTCCCTGGGCCTAGAATTTTTATTCTCCGTATTTTGTAGGTTCTTTTAATTTAAGTTTCCTCCTGTGTACTCAATTCACCACCTCCACCCCCTGACTTATTGGAGGTTTCTTGAGCACCCTGATCCCCTTATTGGGGAACTCTGGCACACACCCCATCCCACTTTCCTGGGTGTGGTCTCATCTTTCTGAATAGTCTCACACCACCACCCCTTGGGGGGTGGGGGGGTGGGTCTTGCACTCATGTCTCAGTCACACCCACATAACCTCCAGGATGTCCTGACCACAAAGGGAGTACTTCTTTCTTGAGAATAGATTTTTCTACCGTGGTCCATGTATGGTGTTACCTGGTTGCCATGGTACTTGTTGGGCTCTTCCTTCACGTTGTTGATCTACCTTTGATTTTGGATCTGTTGTTAGCCTCAGGGATCACAATTTTCTTCCCCACTTCAAGGTTGTCATAAGGCAGTAGGATGTGTCTCCTCTATGGAGGTAGTCCCCAGGACCCTTTAGACAACATATGGAACCCCATGTTGAACACCAAAATTGTTAGAAATACCGGGGGTGCTGCAAGAAATCAAACACATGCCTAAAAGTAGCTTGGCAAGGCAATCTTTACTTCTGCCGGAAGGGTGTGCTATCAAATCTGGCTAGCGAGCACACTGGGTAAGCGGTCCACCTGCTTTTATCCCTAATGCAGTGCTGCCCCTTGCCCTGATAGGAGGAGCTCAGGGTTACAATCTATACAATTGGCTGATTTTAATATTAGGGCGAGCAAAGGGAAAAGATGTAGTTAAAATGGCTACAGTTGGATCTTACATCCCAATTAAGGCTAAATACTCTGTTTTGAGAATGCACCACCAAACTTTGAATTTCTCACAATATGGAGGGAGGTAGGTTTATGTAATGTAATGTTACCTGGGCAGAAAGGTTAGCTTATGCTTAATAGATGCTTACTGTACACATTTATCTTGAACTTTCCCCCCATTTAATTAGTATCATTTTAAAGAATTTTTTTTTTTTTTTTTTTTGGTGCTGGGGATTGAACTGGGCCTTATGCATGCAAAGTAAGCACTCTAGCAACTAAGCTATATCCTAAGCCCACTACAATACCATTTTTAATGACACCATCTAAGAATTAATTGATCTTGTGCCCTGTATCGGCATTTCTTGGCTGACTTCCTAAACACCAGTGCTAAAATTTGGAATCCCTAGCAAATGTTTCAGTCTGCTCTTGTTGAAATAGATTTTTAAAATGATTGTTAACTTTATTAGTAGTGATAATGGCATTATGGTGCATTTAAAAGGAAGAAAAATTCCTTATTAAGACATACATACTAACAAGTCTAATAATGTATGGAACTTTAAAATACTTTAGGTAGACCAGTGAAACTCCACATCACGTATAACCACAAGAATGGGATCCTAATTAGAATAAGTTATATTCCATTTTTGTATAATATGTCAAAACACACTTTACTGTCATATATATCTAAAAAGAACAAATAAAGATAAAAAATTTTTTAAATACTCCAGATAGAAATTAAAGTGGGGAGTTGGGGTAGAGTTGCCAAACAAGTTGATCATTGTTGAAGCTGGGTGGAAGATAGATAGGAATTTGCTATACTTTTGTAATTTGTGTCTTAAATTTTCTGTAGTAAATTAAAAAAAAAAAAATGTTTACCAGCATTCTTCTTGGAATAGAGGCCAAGTAATCCCTCCCCACTTCTGTTCAAGTCACCCTTGGGCGCTGCTGAAGTGAATGTGCACTCCCACTGTCATCTCCCTCATGTCCAGTGATTCTGCTTCTGCATCCAGCCTCTCACTATTTCTCTGACAGTACCTCTGAACCTGAATAATCTCACTCTTCTAGAACACCCTGTCTGCCTCATGCTGAATCCCTGGGTTCTTTCCACGCTCAATCCTGAGTTTCCTTTTCTTCAGATACTGCTTCCTTATCAAAGTCAGGTTTCTTATTTTCCATGTCCAAAGACCCTGTGATGGTATCACTTTCAAGCACACTAAGGAGAAGGTGCAGTAAGGACCAAATCATCTGGCAGTTATACCCCCATAACCCCTCTACCTATTCATCTTGTAGTCTCTCCTATGCACATGATTGTGGAATCTGGCTCTATGTGCTGACAGAATAGCTGCTTAGTAAATGTTTGTAGAATCAGTATCCACGTAGATGAGTCATCCAGCAAACGTCTCCCCTTTATCTCGAATCCTGGGTCTGGTGGCAGGAACAGCCTGCCTGTGGGTAATGCAGCATCTGCTGCCTCTGCTTCCCATCCTCCCCCGAGAGAATCTAATTCTCCCTGTTTTAATTCTTATTCCAAAAGTTCCTCTCCTCCTCTGCCTTGAAAAGGTGCCTGCCATCTGCTGTCCACCCACAAACTTCTGTCCTTCACACTTTTCACACCCACTGTTGTCTCCTAACCAACCCAGCTTTGCCAGAGGTAACCATTTCTTTCTGTCTCCTGTATCTCACGCTCTTCAGTTCTCATTCCCTCCTTTTCCAGTGACTCATTTCATTATCACTTTAAACAGGTCTAGGTCAGTGGGTCTCTACTATTTACATCTTTCTAAAATCTGTGTGCTCCCTTAGGCACCATGCTAAGGCTCTTACATGGCCAGATTCCATTCCTTCCAGACCACTACTCATTTCCTCTATTCGCCTTACCGTCCACATAGTCCAGAGTCCCTAAAATTTGACCTGTCTACCTAAAGTCTCAACTACACCTATTCTTAGGTAAAAGAAAACAAAAAGTACATAGGTATCATCTTTACCAATCAGGCAGAAGTTCCTAAATATGTCAGTCTTGGTCAAGGTGTGGGAAATCAGCCTCACATGATGCTGGGCGCGGAGAAATGCTGTAAAGGCAGTATTTGATACAGTTGCAAATTCATATGCCCCTGGACCTAGCAACTAGACTGCTTCCGATTTACTCATCTGCCTGCATATATTAAATGACTAGATAAAGGTTATACATTGAGTAATTAATTTGTAATTTGCTAATAACCTAAATGTTCCCCATCATGGGATTGGCTAAATAAATTGTTGCCATCTGTAAGTGACATACTGTGCAGTTTGTGGTGATTAATTTTATATGTCAACTTGGCTAGACTGTAGTGCCCAGTTGTTTGGTCAAACACCACTTTACCTGTTTCTGTGAAGGTATTTTATAGTTGTGATAAAAATATACAATCAGTTGACTTTAAATTACTTATTCTCCATGTGGGTGGGCCTCATCCAGTCATTTGAAGGCCTTAAGAGCAAAAACATGTTTGCAGTAGAAGGTTTCTGCCCTCATGGCTGTAACAGAAAATCTGCCTGAGTTTCCAGCCTGCTGCCTGCTCTCAAGATTTTGGAGTCAAGATTGCAAAATCAACTCTTATTTGAATTTACAGCCTTTCTCTACAGGTTTCAGTCTTGCTAGCCCCCATAATCATGTGAGCCAGTTACTATAAAAAAAAAAATTGCTCCACACACACATTTGCTGCCTTCCCCAACACCTCCCTCTCCTTCTCTCTCTCTCCCTCGTCATCTCTGTTTTTCTGGAGAACCCTGATACATGGCTGTGAAACAAATTATGAAGACGATTTGTGTGGAAAGATGTCAGGAAATATTTTTTAATGAAAAAGCCAGGTGTATACCAGTAGTGAAAGAAGAACACATGTTTATATTTGCTTATATCTGCACCAAAACTCTGGGAGGACACACAGTGGTTACTTGGGGCTTCCGGCAGATGGAAGATAGGAATGCTAGTTTATGGGCTTATACAGCACTTAGGTCAACACTACTGGTCCTAACATATGCTGATCAGGGTTTGAAAAAGGTAGCAATTCTATTGGTCCAAAATTAGCTGATCAGGGTTAACCCACTGGTCAACTCTTGAGTCCCAGCGTCCGTCCAGGTCTGCACTACTTCCATCTTTTCACCACTCAGCTGCAGGCTCACCTCACTGCACCTGGGCTTGTGCAGGCTTGGAGCGCAGTGGGGCTCCAGAGGCTGCAGCCCATGCTCTCCACCTGTGCTTCGGCGGCTGGGGCCACCGCTCTGCAGCTCAACCCCTCTGCTGCAGCTTCACACTGGGAGCGGTGGGGTGGCTGCGTGACTTGGTGGCCAAGCCAAGCCAATGGGAGGAGTTATTAGGTGTTGTAAGGGGGGGGGATCAGCATTGAAGAACATGCTCAGACATTAGGTGCGGTCCCATCTAAGTGCTGATAGGGTGAAGACTCCCGCCAACTGTACCTCTTAGTTCAAACCAGATGTCATCTGTGCCTCTTCTCTTTTCCTCACATACCACATTGAGTTGTATACAAACTCTGTTGGTGACATCCCAGAACTGTCTCTTCTCCTTTGCTGCCATCACTGACTTAATTCACATATGATCTCTTACCTTTGCCAAAATTTCTGGCCTCTGCCTCTCATCTTTTCCTACTTTTATGTTGCTGCTAGAAACGTCTACCTAATCCTCAGTAGGCCATACAAGACAAGCCTGTCACCAAAGTCCACTTCTTCAGCCTTCTTGCTGCTTCTAGCATGTGTGCAACAAAGCAGTCAATTTCACCTCAATGCTCTCTTCTGGAAAAGAACAAAGTCCTGGGAAATAACTGGTCCTACTCTGGTGCACCTAGAATTCACATGCAAAAAGTCACCACCCACTTGCTTATTGACATCTCCTTCCTTACAAAGAAGATCCACCTTCTAGGGTTTACAGATGATTAAAGGATACAGCATCTGTTCCCAGTGAAGAAAGGTTAGTCTGGGACACAAGACACTGCTGAATCTTTGTGTTCATTCCCATCCAAGCCAAACTGCATTGGTCACACTCTCCTAAAACCTTTGACCCAAAAGACAGTTGAGGGAAACAAATGCTAAGTTACTTGTAGTTTCACTTGCTATGTAGCAAGTTTCACAAAATATCAGGTCCAGAGAATCCAGGACACTAGTTTACACAGAGCCATTAACTTACTATGTGAGATGTTACATGATGAGACATGAACCTCAGTTTTTCTCATCTGAAAAATTGGGAATAAGGGTTGCCTCCCCATCCCTCAAAGACCTACCATGAGAATCTGAGAATCATAGAATGTATGATAAGTGAAATGGCAGATATTTACTCAATCTTTGTTTAAATAAAAAATGTAGGACCTTTTGAGGTGGAAGAGTAGTCACTGCACTCCTTCCCAACTCTGGCAGCCACAGAGGGTCTCTTCTCTCATGTTCATATTCTAGGGGCTTTCCCATGTGGGAGAACTTTCCAGGAAAGCCTGGACACTGCATTGTTCAAATTGGCTTATGTGTCCCAGACACTGTTCTAAATACGCACATGTTTTGTCTCATGGAATCCTCACAACTACAACAGATAAGTTCAACAGTGGTTTGAAAGACATTCCCAAATTTCCTTGATATGGCTTGCAAAGGTGGAGCCAAACTCCCCTGACCTCTAGGGGGAACTGGACTTACTGACTTCCTACCCGGGAACAAAATGGAAGTGACATCTGTGGCCTCAGAGGCCAAGTCATAGCAGGCCTTGTCCTTCTCTCCTTGCCTTCTTACTTAGATAACTTGCACAGTAAAGCCCAGCACACTGGTGGCTGTTGTTGCAAACACACATACTCATGCATGGACTGCAATTTCAACTGATGACAAATTGCCCCAGTGCCATATTTCCTTACACCCCCACCCCACTGCAGCTGTTCCCACCTATTTGCCCCTCCATGTGCCTTCATTTCCTCCTGTGAGCCCACCAAAAAGTTGATCTTTACAGACTCCATAAAGGAGGCACATTTTACCTGTATGTACCCTCTTGAAGCTTTTTTGGGCCTGAGAATTAAATTGACATGATAAATCAACAGTGAAAACACGCAAATTTATTCAATACAAATTTTTTCATAGCATAAGAACTTTCATAAGGAAACAAGGACCCATAGAAGCAGAGTTGTGCCGGCTGCAGCAAAATAACCGGGGGGGTGACGAACGACTTGTGTTGATTGATACAGCAGGAGTGGGAGCCGTTTATTGCAGGACAGGAGCAGTATTTATACATTCCACACAGCTTATCTAATTAGCATAAACTAGATACATCAGTCAACCAATCAGGAATCCCCACACTTAATGGCTCACTTTTGTTACTTCTCAAACCACTCCCTCTGGCATTTTGCCAGGCACCATCCAGACTTGTTTACGAACTCTAACATTCCCCTGGCAAAATGCCAGGTGTTATTTTGACTTGTTTACAGACTCTTAACATTTCCCCCTTTTGTTTAATTTAAATAACAACCATAGTGGTTTTTACAAAAACACCATAAATAACCTGCTACAAACAGAAAGGGAGGATACAAAATGCCACAATACCAAGCCACTTGATGGCTCCATGCAAGAAGCCCTTGGAAAAATTATACCAGCAATAACACTGTTAGCAAAGATACCGAGTTACAATTTGTTGTAGATTATAGTTTGTTGTCTCAGTCCAGGTAAAGCAGTGTCTCAATAGATTAACTCACAGTCCAGGTAAATTACAATCCAGGTAAGTTCTGCAGGCAGCTAGCTTAAATCACAGTCCAGGTAAATTCTGCAGGCAGCTAGCTTAATCCGAAGTCTCCTCCGGTTCTCAGCCGAAGTCTTGTCCGGTTTTCAGCAACACTGGAAATTCTTCCACCCTCATCCTCACCGGCACTGGGACGAAGGCAGGAACTCCGGATGGCTAAAGAAAATCCTGTAGCATTCTACTAAGAAAACAACCTTCTGAACAATTTAGTACATTATCTCAAGGTTTTTTACATTTGAAATAAGCCTTAATAGTGCTCATTACTCATTAGCTTCCAGGTGTGGGAGAAACATTGTAGTTTAGTTATTGGCATTGAAAATGACCAAACATCAGGGACATCAGTAGCGTCTTCTGCTGGCTGTAGTGCCTGGGCAGCCCCAGATGGCCCTGGGGAGTGTCCCGGACTCAAACTGCTACTGGGCACAGGGAGCAAGAGCCTGCGAGACTGTGCCTCCAGGTCAGGTCTAGATTTGGGCTCGCGGCAGTGGAAGAGCCAGCTCCCCGGCCAGGAGGCAGGGAAGGGCCAGTCGCCGCTGCCTCTTGGAAAATCCTTGCTGGCTGTGACCAGCTTGCACACTCGGCAGCCGCCTCTCCGCTTCACGTACCCTCCGGTAACGAAAAGTATTTAGTAATAGCCTTTTGCTGCAACTTTTTTCCTGATAATCCTTCTTCTTCTGAACTTTCTTTTTCTTTCTGACTAGAGTTCCTGGGCTCTTATCAACACATGCCCTAACTATTCTTGGTTCCACTGGGGTGCCTTCTTCCCTTAGTAATTTACTTCTCACCCCTTCCATATTTTCATCATAAAGACAATACAATACACTGAGACAAAACAAGACACAAACATACTGTATCAATCTTTTCCATTTTCTCGAAATGGTCATTTTTCCTCTCGCCCTATCTGCCTAGGGACGAGCAGATTTGCTCCCGTCCTATCTATGGACGGGCAGCTTTTTTCGTCACTTACCCCCGAGTGTCCCGGGGCTCCCCGTACGGGCCACCATCTGCCGCAGTCCGGCTGCAGCAAAATAACCGGGGGGTGACGAACGACTTGTGTTGATTGATACAGCAGGAGTGGGAGCCGTTTATTGCAGGACAGGAGCAGTATTTATACATTCCACACAGCTTATCTAATTAGCATAAACTAGATACATCAGTCAACCAATCAGGAATCCCCACACTTAATGGCTCACTTTTGTTACTTCTCAAACCACTCCCTCTGGCATTTTGCCAGGCACCATCCAGACTTGTTTACGAACTCTAACATTCCCCTGGCAAAATGCCAGGTGTTATTTTGACTTGTTTACAGACTCTTAACAGAGTTGAGCATTTAGGTACTAGTTGATGGAGTACTCCACTGTGAAAATGTGACCAGGAAGGGGGGCTTGGGCTGGAGTGGTTAGTTTGGTGGAGAATCACTTGGAAGATACGAGTTAGGGTAAAGAATTGTGTGTGCAGGTTTCCCTCAGCCTCTGCTTTTCCCTTTGATGACAATGACACTTTCCTTCTGACCTAGGGAAGACATGTTTTGCATTGCAATTTCATCTGATTTAAGAAGGAAGATCACAGTGATCTTCATCTGCTCTTTTCATGTGACTTAAAATAATCAATATTGCAGAGCAACTTATTTTAGGAGGGTATGTTCTGAATTCCTTCAACTGCACAGGGTGGGAGACAAGAGAGATTGTAGTTTTATTCTGCCAGAAATCTGGTTATACTAGCTCCTGGAAACTGTGGATGCTATCTTATACATCAAAGAAGGACTTTGCAGGTGTGGTTAAGAGTCGAGATGAGGAGATGACCTGGTAATCAGGGTGGACCCTGAATGCAATCACATGGATCTTTTCGAGGGGAAGGCACAGAGAGAGCTGATGAGACTCAGAAGAGGAGGCGGGTTGGAATTAGGTGGCCACAAAGCCAAGGTCTCACCACCTGGAGCCGGTGAGGCATAGTCCCTCCT
The DNA here is from genome assembly GCF_047511675.1 of Marmota flaviventris. Classification (NCBI taxonomy): domain Eukaryota; kingdom Metazoa; phylum Chordata; class Mammalia; order Rodentia; family Sciuridae; genus Marmota; species Marmota flaviventris. Next base: position 157,809,921 of record NC_092503.1, read on the forward strand.
CTGGGCTTGTAGTGCCTTGACTTTGGACCAATGAAACTGAGTTTAGATGCTGGGGCTCCAGAACCATGGGAATAAATCTCCTGCTTTAATTACCATGTCCATGTGTTAAATTCCTGCTCTTTCAGGATCAGGATGGTCACATTTTTCTACAGTTGCCAGGTGGTGGAGTTCCACTGATCTTTGGTTATACTTTCTTCACAGTGCTGGACTCTACCTAAAGGTAGAGTGGGTAAGGGATCAAACAAAGAGACCCCTGCCCCTCTTTTGTTCCCTGTTGTAGGCAACAGCAGGGCCATCAGACCCTCAGAACTGTGATTCCAGGTTTCCCTCAATCTGTACTCGTCTCAGAACTACCCTTCTCATAGGCCAAGGCAAGAATGTGTCCCCTTGATCCTGTTCAAGATGGCTCCCCCAGGCCCAGGCATCTGAGGCAGAGAACACATACTCATAGGATAGGACTGCAGATCTGATCCCACTGGGAGACCATCCATGCTGATCACCTTTCTGTCCCCTCTCCACACCATGGTCACACAAACACACCCAGAGGAAATGAACTCCCCTGACCTTGCCAGTGCTGCATCAAGCTTTTTCCCAGGAGCAAGTGTTTGCCATTAGATGGGCAGAGATATACTGCCAGTAAGAATTAACAGTTGCATTTTACAGAGGGAAACGTTGGTGGACTCATTTTCTTCTCAACATCAACTTGTTCTGCCATAGGTTGTTTTTTTTTTTTTTTTTTTTTTTTTTTTTTAACTTGCAACTGGCAACACTCTCTATCATTGACAGAGACCAAATGAAACAGGAAGCAAGTAGTTATGCATGGTTTAACAGTGCATCTGTTCCAATCCAGCAACTAGGCGTGATTGTCATTTTATAGTGTGCTTTTGTAAACGAGCCAGAATTTATATAGGGAAACAATTTGATTCCTAACACCTGTGCATAAAGATGTCCAGTTGAAAACCTGAGTTGTGCTCCTCAAAGGATTCAGACTGGAGTAGTGGGATAGTCACCCACAGAGACAGGATGAAGTCTCCCCAACCATACAGACTTTGCTTCAGAGGTCAAGACTGATGATTCACACATGCACTAAAAGAGTGTGAAGTTCACCATCCATACAATAAGGCTTTCTAGGGGGAGCACGGCAGGCTCCCAGGTCTGAAAATATCTTGAGAGAGTGGGGAGGGACTCCCATCTCAGGGTTTTATGGTGACTGGGTTGGGCTGATGTGCAGGCCCCTACACAGCTAGGGATTGTGGGTTTGGACAAACCCACCTTGCCCTGCTAGGACTCCAGGGGAGGGAGCACAGGCTTTCTTACCACTTGTACAGATGAGAGGTAGTGGGTGGGGTGGCTTGAAAACTGTCGGTAGCGTCCACCAGAAATGGAAGCAGGCCTTTAATTACAGGTGGTTTCTGAGTGAAGGGTTAAGAATCTGGTAAAAGGAATTCATAGTAAGGCAGGTGAAAGTGGATATGTCTCATGTCAGGGACAGAAGCCTGGTGGCTCAAGTAAAGATTCTGAAAACCTCATGCTGTCTGATATATATGCAATCCCTTCTCAGCTGTCTCAACTGTAGAAAGAAGGAGCAGCAACAAAAAACAGGTAAAAATTTTTAAAGAGCTCTTTGTCTCAAAGTCTCTGTTAGCTTGGAAGGCAAAGGGGCACCCTAACTTTACCTCAAGTTTGAGAAGCCATCCCTTGGGTGGAAGGAGAGACAGCAGATTTTTCTGTGGCTTCTGCTGGGGAAGCTTGTCCACATCTTTCTGTGGTTGCCTCCTCTCACCTGCAATATGGTGGGAGATTCTGCCTTCCATGAATGACCACAGAAATCTCTCTAGGCCCAGTGTTCTCCCAGAACCTTGCCACTCTCAAGCAGGAGGTGGCTCCAATTCTCCCACGCCATTTCATACCTGGGTGGGACTTTGTTACTGCCCCCATGAATAGTCTTTGACAGCAGTGCCAGTGAGCAAATTCCAAGCTGAGGATATAAAAGGTGTGATACCTGTCTCTCTCTCAGGAGGGTCACCTCTGAGACACAGCTACCATCCTGTGAGAAAGCCTAGGCTACCTGGAGAGGAGCCCTCTGGGTGTTTCTACCTACAGCAACACAAGTCTCAGCAGAAAGCCAGCATCAATTGCCAGGCAGGTAAGCGAATGGCCCTACAGGTGATTTCAGCCTCGCCTTCAACCTTGCACCTGATCCCTGAATAGCCAGAGTGGAACAGAGCTGGATCACGCCCTCTGAGTCCTGTCCACCTGCTGGCCTGGAGTCCATCAACAGAGCAGTCATCAGTGCACTTGGTGTGAGTCGCTGGGCCACCAGAGGAGCTGGAGCTCACTTACCATATCCCCAGAAGGCCTCATCACCTCCCTCACCACAACCACATGCCAGTCCCGTTCATCGTATTATGAACTGTGTTGGATCTTATTTATGATTTTTATTGTGGTGAGACACACACAGGGTTTCCCACTTTGACGAGCCTGCATTCAGGTGGCATTAAGTACACTGCAACCTACAGCCATGGCTGGGCTCTCCAGAACCATTCACCGTGCCCAACAGTCTGTTTGCATCAAACAGTGACCATCACCCTGTGACCCTGGTAACTGCTGACCCACCATCTGTCTCCATAAGCTACCTACTCAGGTGCCTTGAAGACAGGGAATCACGGGTGTTTGTCCCTTCCTGTCTGGCTTCTCAGCACGTTTTCAGAATTCATGGATGTCCTAACATGTCAGAATCTCCTTATTTTTAAGCATATGCCATTTTGTTTGTCCATTTAGATGTTAGTGGTCACTTGGGTTGCTCCCATCTTTGAGCTGTTGGGAACAATACCACTATGAATGTGTGTGTATAGTACACAACAAGTCACTGCCAAATTCAATGTCATGGAGATTTTCTCCTGTCTTCTTCTAAAAGTTGTGTGATGGCACTTATATTTAGTATTGCCAGGTGACCTGCATATTTTGATAGGGATGGCATTGATTCTGTAAACTACTTTGGGTGGTGTTGTCCTCAGTGTGAAGTCTTCCAATCCATCCCGGTAGGTTCCTGCTCAGGAGGTGTGAGCCACCTAGGAAATTAAAAGTCTAAAATAATCAGTAAGAATAAAGACAGAGCCAGAAATTAGATATAAAGAGGGGAGTGCCTGAAGGGTCTTCCAGTCCTGATAGGAGCTGTAACTAAACAACTGAAAAAAGGCCCCAGTCCTTTATTGAAGGGGGAATACATCAAAGGCAGGGGAAGTGTTTCAGCTGGAAGTGTCTTGGTTCTGTGCTAGCTTCTCGGTGTGGCAGGGTCTTGCAGTAAACAGCTTGATTGGCATTTTGGCAAGCCACATCCATCTCCGAGAGGCTGAGTGGCTTCATTGGGTCACCCGATCTCTGGAACTATGCTAGTACTTGATGGGGAGCTTGAACAGGGTGCCACATGGATTGGGCATTCTCAGACCATAGAATCTGACTGGGAGTTCCTGAAACCAGGCTTCCCTGCCTAATGGCTTCAACATCACTCAATTTACGCATGGCTCAGTTCACACAAGGGTTATGGATGACTTCCGGCGATTTAGGTCTTTGATCCCTTTTGAGTGAATTTTTGTGTATGTTGTAGCCAAGGGTCATTATTCAATCTTTTGCATGTGGTTTGCAGTTTCCCCAGAACCATTTGTTGAAAAAAAAAATCATCCATTACTCATTGAATGGCCTTGGAAGCCTATTCTATTCCATTGGTTCTGAGGTCTGCCCTTATACCAGTATCACAGTCTTGATTATTCTAGATTTGCAGTATATTTTGAAGTCAGGAAATGTTTCAAAATTTTGTGAAGTTTTTTTTTTTTTTGGCTATTTGGGGGGTCTCACGATTTCGGGAGGGAGAAAAAGCCACCACTAGGATTTTGATAGGGATGACATTGAATCTGTAAACTACTTTGAGTGGTGTTGTCCTCATAACAGTGTGAAGTCTTCCAACCCATTAAGCATCAAATGTCTTTCTATTTACTTATGACGTAATTTCTTTTTAAAATTATCCATTCTTAATATATAGCAGTGAAATTGATTTTTGTGTGTCGATTTTGTATAACTTTGCTGAACCGATTTAGTAGCTCTTTTGTGTTTGTGTGAGATCTTTAGGGTTTATTATGTATAAGATCATGTCATCTGTGAACAAAGATAGTTTTGTTTCTTCCTTACCACTTTGGATACCATTTTTTTTTTCTTTCTTGACTAATTAGTCTGGCTAGAATTTCTAATTCCATATAGACCAGATAGTGGGCAAATCAGCCAGGCTTGTCTTGTTCCTGGTCTTTTTGTTGTTTTTCTACATTTTTTTATTGGGATATTATAGTTGTACATATGATGGGATTTGTTGTTACATATTCATACATGCAGACAATATAACAATATAATTTGGCCAATATGGATCCCCTTTACTTCTCTCCTCCATCCCCACCATTCACCCCTTCGTCCCTTTCTAATACAGATCACTCTTTGATTTTCATGAGATCCACCCCCACATTTTTCTTTTTCCTTTCCAGCTTCTGCTTATAAGAGAAAATATACCACCCTTGATCTTCTGAGTTTGACTTATTCCACTTAAAATGGTCTATAATTCCATTCATTTTCCTGTAAATGACATAATTTCATTCTTTATGGCTGAATAAAACTCCATTTTTATATAAGTCACATTTTCTTTATCCATTCATCCATTCTGACTGATGTGAGATGAAATCTCAGTGTAGTTTTGATTTGCATTTCCCTAATTGCTAATGATGTTGAACATTTTTTCATGTATTTTTTGGCTGTTATATTTCTTTGAGAAGTATGCGTTGAGTTCATTTGCCCATTTATTAATTGGATTATCTAATTTTTTGGTGTAAAGTTTTTTGATTTCTTTATAAATTCTGGATATTAATTCTCTGTCAGAAAAATAGCTAGCAAAGATTTTCCCACCATTCTGTAGCTTCTCTTTTCACATTGATAATTGTTTCCTTTGTTGTGCACATGCTTTTTCAATTCCATAGCATCCCACTTGTTAACACTTGGCCTTATTTCCTGAGCCTTAGGTATCCTATTCAGAAGGCCATTGCCTGTGCCTATGTTGTAGGATTAACCCTACATTTCTTCTAGAAGTTGCATAGTTTCTGATCTAATTCCTACATCTTTGATCCATTTTGAGTTGACTTTTGTGCAGGGTGAGAGATAAAGATCTAGTTTTTCTCTTCTACATATGAATAACCAGTTTCCCTTGTGCCGTTTGTTAAAAAGACTATCTTTTCTCCATTGTATGTTTTTGGCACCTTTATCAAGGATCAGACGACTGTAGATGCACAGGTTTTTCTCTCTGTCTTCTAATCTGTATCATTGATCTAGGTGCCTATTTTTATGCTAGTATCATGCAGTTTTTCTTACTATAGCTTTGTAGTAGATTTTTGAAGTCAGAAATTGTGATGCTTCTAGCATTATTTATTATTTTGGGTTGTAATTATTTTGACTATTTGGGCCTTTTATTCTTCCATATGAATTTTAGGACTGATTTTTCTAGTGCTGTGAAGAACGTCATTGATATTTTGATGGGTGCCACATCAAATCTGTATATTCCTTTCGGTAATATGGTCATTTTAGCAATATGAATTCTGCCTATCCAAGAACATGAGAGGTCTTTCCATCTTCTGAGTTCTTCAATTTCTTTCTTCAATGTTCTATAGTTTTCATTGTAGAGGTCTTTCACCTCCTTGGTTAGCTTTATGCCTTGTTATTTCATTTTCTTGGGGCTATTGTGAAAGCAATTGTTTCCCTGATTCTTTCTCAGCAGAATCACTGCTGGGATACATGAAAGGTATGTTGATTTTGTAACCTGCTACTTTGCTGAATTTATTCATTAGCTCTAACAGTCTTTTGGTACAGTTCTTTAAATCTTCTTGGTATAGGATCAAATCATGTGCAAACAGTGAAAATATGACTTTTTCCTTTTTTGTTTTTATCCCTTTTGTTTCCTTCTCTTTCATAATTAATCTGGCTAGATTTCCTAGCACTATATTTAAAAAAAATATTTAGTTATAAATGAACACAATACCTTTATTTTGTTTATTTTTTATGTGGTGCTGAGGACTGAACCCAGTGCCTCACATTTGCTAGGCAAGTGCTCTACCACTAAGCCACAACCCCAGCCCTCTAGCACTATATTTAATAGGAGTGGTGAGAGTGGACATCTTGTCTTGTCCCAGATTTTAGAAAATGCATTCAGTATTTCCCCATTTACTATGAGGTTGGCTTTGGATTTTTCATATACAACCTTTATGATATTGAGGTAGGTTCCTTATATCTCTAGTTTCTTCAGTGTCTTTATCATGAATGGGTGCTAAATTTTGTCAAAGGTCTTCTCTGCATCTGTTGAGATGATTTAGTGATTTTTTTTGGCCTTAATCCTCTTTAGGTGATGAATTATATTTATTGATTTGCATATTTTAAGCCATCCTTGCATCTGTGGAATAAAACCATCTGGGTCATGGTGTGTAATCTTGATATGTTGTTGGACATGATTTGCTAATATTTTATTAAGTATTTTTGCATCTGTGTGATGGCTTAGGCCCAAAAGGGAAGTGCCATAGAGATTAAATACTGGGTATATGAAAGAGAAGTTCCAAACTGTGATGGAGGTTGAAGCAAGGGTGTGGCTATGTCCTTGTCACTACCCAAAACCCAGTACCCAGGACAGCACTACCTGTGGTAGGCATTGTGATGAGTGGAAAAGTACAGACTTTGAAGCAAGACCAGAAATTGAAAGCTGTCTCCACCACTTATATGATTGTTTCATCACCTATGAAAATGGGTATGGCAACACAAGCCTCCAGGGGTTGTTATAAAAAAATGAGATCATGCCTCAAAAGTGGACTGCAATGTTGCTATTCAATGAGTAACTGTTGCTGTAGTCATCGTCTAGAGCCTAGTGCCGAGTTCTTAAAACTAGGTGTGATCAGCAGTAGGAGTTCAAGAAGGGACTGACTCACATTAAGCAAAATCACACTGATGAACAAAAAACAAAAAATCAATTTGTTTCGAGGTGCTGGGGATCTAAGGGCCCTCTTCTATTGCCTTTCTTCTTCTTCTTTGTTCTTTTTTTTACTGTGAGATTTGAGAAACCAGGCTCTTCGATCACCATCCTTAATTCAAAATGTTCCCAAATTGTCAAAGTAACTTTCTGGTTGATATTCAGCATAATGATGAAATTCACAAGAACATATATCACAGATTCAAAAACAACTCTCCAGAAGATTCTGGCTCCTCTTCCTTGCTTCAACATCCACACCTAACTTACCCAGGCCTGGAGCAGAGGAAGGTGCCTTCTAGTTCTTTGCTGCACTTTCAGGCCATGATTCTGTCACCCAGAGCCCCTAGCTGCATGGAGACCCCAGCTGTCAACTGGACCACCCACCCTTCTGGCAGAAGGCACTCCCTCACTCTTTGGGAGATTACGACATCTGCTCCATTTCTTCAGTCCCAACAAAACCTAAAATTGTAAGAGCCATGAATTTTTTTTTTTCCTTGCTAATCCCTCACCTTCTCCCACCACCCACCTCCAACCCTTATTCTTTCCTCCCAGCCTGAATTCTATAGCCCTCGCAGCAATCCCCTGAAGTAAGCACCCCTGCTCTTGGTCTCTTCTCCTAGAAAACTTCTGGCTATCCCAGTTTCAGCTTCTTCTACCCCTGCTCCCACGCAGCTAACGGTTGCTGAAGAACACTTAATGACAATTTGTCTCCTTTAACTCATGAACTAGTGCCCCATGGGCACTGCTGGTGCTGCCTCCGACCTTACATCTCTAAGAACAGTTCGCTCTCCCACACTGTAGGAGCTGACCTCATCGCCTCTCCCCAAACCTCTCTAACACCTCTTTAACCTCTTCTTATCCTTAATTTGTTACCTAATTTCTACGGAAAAATCAAAACAGAAGGGAACGTCAGATGTCCCCCCAGCCCCGTGACCAAGCGCGAGGACTCATGTCCCCTCCTATTCTAACAACCACACTGTGCTTGTCTTCTAAGCCCACCCTGCCACTGCACCCAAGGCTCATCTCATCCTGCTTCCTCAAGGACTCCATGCTACTTCTCTCTCTCTTCTGGATCACCATTTTTCCCTCTCTGGTCCAATCCCAACAGCTTTCCAACTGTAGCACCTCATGTTACAAAGTCCCCAACTCCATGATGCCTACTGGCAACTACCCATTTCTTTCTTTTACAGCAAAACACCAGTGTTCAAATTTGCTTTCTCCAGTTTCTTCCTTTCTCATATTTACCCCTCCAGGGTTTAGATTTACTTTTCCAAAACTGCTTTTAAGATCACCCTTGTCCCCTTTGCCAAATCTGAAGCCGACTGTCTGCCTCTCATTCAGCCTCAGCAGTGTCTGCCACGATGGTCAGCCTCTCATCCTGAAACACGGCTCTCTCTGGCTTCCAGGATTCTACACCCTGCTGCTCGTCCTCCCGAAACACCTGCTGCTTGCTTCCCATGTGGATCCTCATCTTCCTGATTTCTAAAAGTTGGATACCGTGTGTGGTGGTGGCATTGGAACCCAGGGCCTCACACATGCTAGGCGACCTCTGCCCCAGCCCTTAGAAGCTGGAGTTACCAAGGGCCCGTCCTCAGAACTTTTCTTTATCTACTTCCACGCCCCCACTTTAGCCATGGCATCCAGTCCCACAACTTTAAATACACACTGTAGACTCTCCAAAGCATCTCTCTGGAGTGGAACTCTGCCCTACTTGACACAGTGGCTGTTGACGTCCACAGTGAGTGAGAAGTTGGCAAAGACGTGGGACAATGGAAGTTCTCAAACATGGGTGGTGGGACTGTAAACTGGGGAACTATTTGGCAGTGTCTACTAAAGTCAAGCACACATATAGGCTGTGTCACAAGTTTTAACCCCAGGTTTGCATCTGTTTTAGTGAGCTTTTGCATCACTGTGACTGAAACACGTGGAAAGATAAAATAAAAAACAACTAAGAGAAAGAAAAATTTATTGGGGCTCAAAGGTCTCAGTCCATAGATGGCCAACTCCATTGTTCTGAGCACAAGGTGAGGCAGCACATCACGGAGGAAGAGCCCATCAGAGGGAAGCTGCTCAGCTCAGGAAGCAGGGAAGGAAGGAAGGGGCCACAGGGAAAATGCTGGGCAGGTCCCCAGTGACTCACCTCCTCCAGGCATGCCCCACCTGCCTGTGGTTACCACCAGTCCATTCAGACGAGGATGGACTGATCAGGTCACAGCTCTCACCATCCAGGGTCAGTGGTCAACAGAGGGTGAGCTGCATCTATAATTCTCTAGATTTTAATTCTGCTTACACTCCCAGTTGATAAATATTAAGGAACTAATATTAGTGTTATATGTGTATGACAGAGATGACATAGAATTATAGAATTAGGAGGGGAAAAAGTCAGAAATGATAGTCACTTCCTTGTTCTGTTCTTAAATTGGAGTTAAGGTATAAAAAAAGGGAAGTAGGGAGCCGAGGTGCATCTTGGGTGATAAAGGACAGATCCCTGGATCAGCAGCAACTGCAGGTCTACTGCTTAGGGACATGGTCTGGGACAGCCAGCAAAGAGGCTAAATACATAAGGAGATCCAGAAACAGGACAATGCTAACTTCCGAGGCCTCGCTGCTTACCCTTCTCAACCTCGATCACCTGGGAGCAGTTAGCACACTTCTAAAACACGGGGAAACAAACCCGAGCAAGCAGAGGGAGGCCTGAGAGGTCACTTCTGAAGGAGTGTGACTGAGTTAGGAGGTGATCACACATTCTTGGCGCTGAGTCTGATCCAAGAGTACCTGTAATGAGATAAAATCAAATGCCACAAACTGTCATTTTTCAGGTTTAGTGGAATTTCCACCTAAATTCTTTTTTCATATGGGAACCGAAGTGACCCATCCTTCCACTGCAGACTGATTTTGTCCATTTTCAGATCTCCTCTGGGGCTGAAGGACCCTCTGCCTGTATGTAGACTCTGCATTTCTTTGTACTGTGGGGGCTACTCAGATGCCAGGCAAAGATGATTATGTCCCCCTCTCTAAGTGATGGGATAACTATAATTCCTGCATGAAGAAAGACTTGGGAAACTAATAACAAGAAACATTCCTGTATAGCTGCTTCAAGCTGCAACAAAGAAAAGTCCAGTACTTAAGTGGCTGCACTGTTCTACTTCTAACTTCCATCTGCCCTTCACTGGCATCTGCCGTCGAGGAAGGAGCACAATTACACAGGCAAAGAGAACAGCACTGGTGTCCCTCACCCCCTCTTCTTTTCTGGAAATACCCGTTTCTGTGCTGCCTGCTGCTCTCAAGAGCTCTTCATGTTCAAGTTCAGGCTGAGAAATGACCAACTACTCTTAAACGACCTGGCCTGATAAAAACTAGGCTGCACCTAGAGGGAAGAGAAGGTGCATTACTCTTTGGCTAAACGTGTTTCCTGAACAGGGCCGGAGTGGTCATGTAGATTATGGGCCATGTCTCCCCAGGGTGTCAACTGCTTCTGATGTAAGGAAGCCAGAGACATGTGAAGTGACCGTCATCAGTGTAAACGTTATAATTTTGTTTTTGCACCAAGGTGACGAAACAAACTGACCTTACCTCTGAGAGCTGATCTACGAGGCTTCCAGGAGCAGCCACAGAGGCTCCTGACTGAACGAGTGCGCACTGAAATCTAAGCCAGTCGCTCTCTCCAGGGCACACGTGAGATGTTAAAAGCAAACAACATAAAAAAACCCTGGATCCTGGATCCCATATCCTAATCCAAGTAAGTTACAGTCTATGGGGTGGGGCCTGGGCAATGGAATTGTGTGGCGTTCCTGAAGTGTCCGGTCCAAATGCACACGTTGGCAGCTTACCCCCAGTGGGACAGTATTTGGTGTGAGGCACTGAGGGGAGGTATTAGGTTGAGGGTGCAGCCCCCATGAACTTGACTGGTACCCTATAAAAAGAGAGCTTGCTTTCTCTTTCTCTGCTCTTTGCCAAGTAAGCATCCAAGAAAACAGCTATCTACAACCATGAAGTGGGCTGTCAGCAGATACTAGGTCCATTCGAGCCTGGACCTCAGATTACTGACTCCATAAATTTCCATGGTAAATTTTTGTTGGTTTGTTTTATGGAACTGGGGATTAAACCCAGAGGTACTCTACTGCTAAGCAATATCCCCATCCTTGTTTATTTTCTGAGACAGGGTCTCACCAAGTTGGTGAGGCTGTCCTCGAGCTTGTAATCCTACTGCCTCCCAAGTCTCGGGGATTACAGGTATATGCCACCAAACCTGGCTATAATTTGTTATAGCAATCTAAACTAAGACATCATATGATTCCCATGTGCAACCAGGGTTAAGTAATGCTGCTGTGAGATGCAGAAGCAGACCAATGTGACTGTAATAAACTCCCAGAATATTAAAAATAAACTAGAATACCTTTTTGTTTTTTTGAGATGGGATCCTACTATGTGGTCCAATCTGGTGTTGAACTCCTGGGCTCAGACTCTTGAGTAGCTGGACTACAGGGGCAGAGCACCCACCTGACTACCAACTTTTAATACGCAAGTGGAGTTAGGCTGTCACATACATCTGAACTGAGGGTCCTTTGTAGTTCTTTTTATTAGAAAGCAATAGCCTAAGCAACTTAGTGCATTAGAACAGGAGTCAAACAGATCCCTCGTGACTGAAGCACGAATTCCTTCTACTGGCAAAACATGCATGAACATACACATTCTAGATGCACCACCAAAAGCCTGATGCACAAACTATTTAAGAATATACTGTAGATATACAAAACTGAGTATAAAACTCCTAACTGCCACTGAAATCATCAACCCCCAAACTCTGATTTCACAGAGGAAACTAAAGTTTAAAACACTTGAGCTTCCCACTGCCACAGGGGTTCAGCCAGTGTACTTTCCATCCCATATCACAGTAGTGAAAAGTCCAAATGCTTGCGTAGTTTCTGTCTACTGATTCTTCAGTACGTAACAAAAGCACAAACCCAAGCACACGCAGCACCTACACCCACGATGCTTCCAGGACGGTCAGATGCCAGGGTGCAGTCTCTGGTGCTTGGTGAGAGCCGACCGATACCTGAAGGCTTTCCCACAGTCGCTACAGCCAAAAGGCTTCTCCCCTGAATGTATTCTCTGATGCTGAGTCAGGTAAGTGCTCTGGCTGAAGGTCTTCCTGCACTCGCTGCAGTTGTAAGGCTTCTCTCCGGAATGCGTGTTCTGGTGTTCCGTCAGGTGAGTGCTGCGGCTGAAGGCTTTGTCACATGCACTGCACTTATAGGGCTTCTCTCCAGTGTGAATGCGCTGGTGCTGAGTCAGGTGGGAGCTCTGGCTGAACGTCTTCTCACATTTATTGCACTGGTAGGGCTTTTCTTCCGTGTGAGTTTTCTGGTGCTGTGCGAGAGAGGAGCAATGCCGAAAGGCCTTCCCACATGCGGGACACACATAAGGCTTCACTCCTGTGTGGATCCTCTTATGCTGTGTGAGGTGTATGTTCTGGTTGAAGGCTCTCCCACATTCGTTACACTTGTACGGTCTCTCTCCAGTGTGGATCTTCCTGTGCTGGATGAGGGATGAGCCGTAGCTGAAGGTTTTCCCACATTCGTGACACTGATAGGGTTTCTCCCCGGTATGAATCCTTTCGTGCTTGGCAAGAGATGAGCTCCGAATGAAGGCTTTCCCACATTCCTTACACTCATAGGCTTTCTCCTGGGTGTGAGTTTTCTGATGCTGGTTGAGGTTGGAGAGGTAACTGAAAGCCTTTCCACATTCGCTACACTCAAAGGGCTTTTCTCTGGTGTGGATTCTCCGGTGCTGCGTAAGGGACGAGCAGTAACTGAAGGCCTTTCCGCACTCACTGCACTTGTAGGGCTTCTCCCCAGTGTGGATCTTGAGATGCTGCGCAAGGGATGACCAGTAGCTGAAGGCCTTCCCGCACTCTGCACAGTCGTAGGGCTTCTCGCCGGTGTGTGTCTTCTGGTGCTGGGTGAGGTTCGAGTGCTGGCTGAAGGCCTTGCCACACTCGTTGCACTCATAGGGCTTCTCGCCCGTGTGAATCATGTGGTGACGGATGAAGGTCGAGGGCCCGTTGAAGGCCTTGCCACATTCATTACACTTGTAGGTTTTCTCTCCGGTGTGAATTTTCTGATGTTGAGTGAGGTGTGTGCTCCTGGTGAAAGTCTTATCACACTCCTCACATTTGAAAGGCTTCTCTCCTGTATGAATCTTCTGATGTTCCATGAAATGACCTCTCTGGCTAAAAGCTTTTCCACAATCATTACAAGTGTAAGGCTTCTCACCCGTGTGGATCCTCTGATGCTGAACAAGATGCGTCCTCTGACTAAAGGCCTTCCCACACTCCTCACATTTATAGGGCTTTTCTCCGGTGTGTATTCTTTGATGCTGAGTAAGAGATGGGCCCTCAATGAAGCCTTTTCCACACTGATCGCATTTGTATGGCTTATCTCCAGTGTGAATTCTCTGATGGTTTATAAGGTTTTCACTCCGGCTGAAGGCCTTTTCACATTCATTACATTTGTAAGGCTTTTCTCCAGTATGTGTTCGCTGATGGCGGATAAGAGCAGAACAATAACTAAAAGCTTTACCACATTCACTGCACTTACAAGACTTCTCTTTTTTCACTGTGTGTGAATTCTGTTTGATGCTTACTTTAGCAAAAGCCTGTCCTGGAGATATTTCCTGCTGTGCTAAAAGGCTTGAACTCACAACGATGCTTTTTTCAAGTTCGTTCGTGGCAGGGCCTCCCTCCCAGGTGGGTACTATTTTTTTGACCACTTCTACTTCACTTGGTGGTGTCTGTTGGTTTGCTTGCTGCCTCTCTATATTGCATCCAGATACCTGAGACTCCAAGACATGGGAACTCCAAATATCTTCCCTTCTGTATGTTCCCACTATCACCTCTGAAGACAGCTCTTCTTCAGAGATGCCCAGTTCTGGGCGGGGAACACTATCTTCAGGTCTTGTCTCCCCTTCTGAAATAAAATAAAATGTGAGTGTTCCCTTGAACTGAGGAAAAAGAACTACTATTGTGGGAATGATCTAATGAAGCTAAAAATAAGTATATAACCCTATTACTGGGGAGAAAGAAAGAGCTAAGAACAATAAACAACTTAAGAATATGGCAAAAGAAAGCCTACTTCAACTTTACAGATAATTTCTCAGAATGAGCGAGGAGACTCCATTTAAGGTGATGATTAAAAAGGTGACTGGAGATGGTTAAAGATAGGCATAAATGGCCTGAATCTGAAAGGGGCAGCCAGAACTAGGATTCCATGCTAATGAACAATACAACAAGTCCAAGAATACTGATTTAAAAACAGGGCAGATCAGAAAGACTGGGCTAGGGCCCCATGGTTGTTAGCCTGGACCATGGAGGAAATGGTAGTATCGCTGTTATAAATGGGAGAGCTGTCTAGAAACAATTTAAGGGGAGGAAGATAGTTAAGTTCAAGTTAAGCACTCTGCGAAAGTGGAGAAAAAACAGGTCTGGACCACAGTCGTGCCTGTGAGGGTGGAAGACGCCACAAGGTACAGGATGAGCAGGATGTTCAACTGCAGGCTAGGAAAGGAAGTAAAAGAAGAGCAGAGGTAGGGGCGATCCTTGAGGGCCCAGAGGGTAATGAGATGAGTGAAATATGCAAAAAGAAGAAAAGCAGCTTGTGAGCAAGTACAGCAAAGAAACAAAAAGGCCAGGAAATGGACAATCAGAAAGCAGAGTGTTTTCCCAGACTAGAGAGATGACCACAGAAGCAGGGGATCAACACTTAGGTTCTGCCATGAACAAGTTCTTTCAGGTTGCATTTCTTCAGTTCCCCTGGGACAGGAAGGTAAACAGCACACTCCAGAGAGCCCTGAGTCTTTCCCACTCACCACAGTCTGCAAGCATGAGCTAAGCAAGACCCCAGAGAGGCCTACCATCCCTTCCACCCCTGGGATATGGGCATGGCACAGTATGCATGCAGGCAGCCTCATAGCGGTAGAACTTCCCCACAAAGACAAGATCAGTGCAGCCAGCCTTCGGCACAGCCAAGTAGTGAAATGAATGTCTCCATCAACAGGAAGGACACCAAGGAAGATGCATTCATACATCAGATGACCATAAGGAGTACGTCCGAGAAGTTCTGCACTGAGGGATAATGCAAACCACAGAGCTGGGTGTTGCTGAAGGATAAAAGGGCGTGGACATGGCCAGTCACCAACAATGACTGGTGTCTCAGCTGAAGACAACAAGATTAGATCACGGGGCTAGGAATATAGCTCAGTTGGTGGAGTCCTTGCCTTGCATGCACAAGGCCCTGGGTTCAATTCCCAGCCCTACAAAACAACAATAACAACAATAAAAAAACAAACTTCTCTGGAGAAGGTTCCAGAAGACCATGCTGAACACCAGCACCCTACTCAGAAAGCAGTTCCAAATCATTTTACTGTATTCCTCATCTCCAGGTACTGACCAAAACATTCTAATACCCAGTGCATAAACTGAGGGTGCTGAAAACCAGGATGCAGAACAAGGCAGACTGGCAAAGTAGACACATCAGGATTTTAGGTGCTGATTCTGCAGAGGCGGCTACCGAGACAGCCTAGAGAAGAGGACAGAAAGAGGATGAAGAGATGAAGGAGGCAGGCCCAGGGCACCGCAATGCAGGTACTGTCTCCATTCCAATTACCTGTTCAGATGTCTGTACAGCTGGAGTTATCTTTATAAACACAAGTAGCTATCCTACACCAAAGATAAATCTATTCCAAACGGTGAAGAAAGCAAGGCTGGAGGCTGGTTTCCTACGACTACCATCATTAGGGTCAAATTCCAGCAATAAAAAGTAACCAAAAAAAAGCTAAATACCTCAAACATTTGCTTTCTGTCCACTGATCAGGTAACTGTAACTACCTATATTTCACCTATGCAACATGAGGTTTTATATTTTGACCTAAATGAATTTCTTTTATGACTACTGCATTTTTTAAAAAAAATGCCCGAGGTTTTTGAATACACATTTAAATGTTTTAAAATTGTTTTCTCTCTGGACAAGTCAGGACTTTCTGAAACTTCATTTTTAATTTGTGATACAACTTCACAATTTGTTTTTTACCAAAGTTACTAAACTGTAAGCACCAATTAATAAGCTCTTATAAAAAACAATTTTCTGGATTATATTCCAAGAAATCATCTTCATAGTTAGACAAAGGGGAGAGAAAGCAGGGAGATGGAGAGGAAAAGGGAGAAAGAAAAAGTCATAGTCTGTGAACCTTTTGGAAACATATTATTTTAGTCAGATTTTTTGGCACTGTGACCAAAAGACCTGAGGAGAATAATGCAGAGAAGAGAAAACTTATTTTGGCTCACAGTTTAAAAGGGTCAGTCCATGGCTGGTTGACTCCAAAGCTCTGGGCCCAAGGTGAGACAGAACATCATGATGGAAGAACATGGCAGAGGAAAGCAGCTCGGAGCATGACACCAGGAAGCAGAGAAAGCTCACTTCACCAAATATAAACACGAAGTCCTGCCTCCAGTGACCTACTTCCTCCAGTTAATCCATATCAGTGGATTAACCCATTTACTGGTTAAGGGGTCTCATAACCCAATCATTTCACCTGTAAAACGTCTTGCATTATCTCACACATGAGCTTTTGGGGGACACCTCACACATCAACCATGGGATTTATAATACTTAATTGCCTATTTAAAAAAATCTCTGCATGGTACTCAAGTAAAAAACTTGTTATAATTTTAGCTAATCTAGCATTTCCAAATTACATATGACTCACATTTTTTTTTTAGTTGTAGATGGACACAATACCTTTATTTGTTTATTTTTTTATGTGGTGCCGGGGATCGAACCCAGTGCCTCACTTATGCTAGGAAAGTGCTCTACACTGAGCCACAACCCTAGCCCCATGACTCACATTTTTATTCCCGCTATAAAAGAGAATTTCCAACTGCATCCCATTAACTCTAGGGATATATTCCTTGCCTAGAGAGACTAGTTATTCCTTCCCCAGGATCGGTCTTACAAAAGGTTTCTCTGTGCAGTTTAGACACTGATGATTTAGAAGAAGGCCAACTTGCAGCTTCAAAATAAGTCTAGAAAAGTGACAGAATCAGAAGGTCTGCATGAGATGCAGAAAGTGAAGGGATGCAGGTTGCTGCTACAGAGACCACTTTTGGTGAGCTAGGTTTGGAAAGAAAAGAGAGGGAGGATGGTAGGCAAAAAGATGAATAGTATTGAGTAATCGTATTTGGAAATATAGACTGTTTCTATTTGATGGTTAACAGGGATAGAACCTGTAGATCCAAAACAAAAAACGGGGCGATAAAAAATAAATGGAAAATTATGAGATCAAGGTCCCAAAGGAAGCAGGAAAGGGAACCCAGAGTGCAGACAGAGATCCTGGCTTTAGGACTAGGCAGGAATGACCGATCCTCTAGAAGGAATGCAAAAACAGAATATAAATTATGACAGTTGCATGACAGAATATAAGACTAGGCAGGATAGATAATTTTTCTTTCTCTACAGGACATACTTTACAGAGAAGCATACACATTGACAGCTCGGGCATGAAACCCTCCCTTGCTGGGCTGGCAGCTGGAGCTAGTGACATTCATCTGCCAGCACACATTACTCACCTCCAAGGGGACATAATGGTTCCACAGTCCATGGCTCTGTCCCTTGCTCTAGCTGGGAAATCACATCAGGTTTGGAAACTTGGAGTCCTGCCAAGGGGAATAAAAATAAATAAATAAAAGAATCTGTCTGCAGTTAGGGAAGAAGACCATATCAGAATTCAGTTTCAGTCTCATCACTTTGGTTTAGAGAAACTGGTATGTGGGACAAACCTGACGGGAACAAACAGTGTATGAAGCTTCAGTGTTACCTGTTCCTAAACATGGATGGGATTCAAGAAAATTATTAGTTTGTCCCTCTGCTTATTAAGAAGTAGAAACTGGGCTGGGGTTGTGGCTCAGTGGTACAGCGCTTGTCTAGCACATGTGAGGCCCTGGGTTCAATCCTCAGCACCACATAAAAATAAATAAACAAAGTAAAGGTATTGTGTACAACTAAAAAATAAACATTAAAAAAAAAGAAGTAGAAACTACCTTAAAAACTCAAAATCTAAATATTGTTGGCTCCTGAACCTAAAGGAAAAGTGAGGAGAGAGCCCTCCCCCTTCACAGCCCAATCTTAACTCAGGGGGTCATACTTACCTATGGAGACCAGATGTGTATAATTTTCCAGCGTCACATCCCTGAACAAATCTCTCTGTATAGGGTCCAGCTGTTTCCATTCTTCTTGGGTAAAGTCCACTACCACATCCTTGAAGGTCACCGATTCCTGAAACACAGACATTTCTGCTTAGCTGTAGGAGAAGGTCAAGTTAGCAGTGCTAAAAGAAGTAAGGCCGGCTATACACTATCCAAACAACCACGTTGACAGGTCTTCCTCTGAAAAACACACAAAAGCAGTACTTTGCCCACAGGATTAAATAAGAAGTGTTCCAGGGCTGCCATTGTAGCTTTGTGGTAGAGTGCTTGCTAGCACATGTGAGGCACTGGGTTCAATTCTCAGTACCACATTAAAAATCAATTAATTAATTAATTAAAGTTGTGTGTCCATGTGTGAACAACTAAAAAAAAAAAAAAAAAGGTAGTGTTCCATGTGAAATGCTTAATTTAGGGTCTGGCATGAAAGAAGCGCTCCATCAATATGGAGTGTTGCTGGTGTTCATCATCATTACCATCCTCTCTCTCTGTTCATATCATGTATTAACAGTGTCACTATCATCAACAGTATTTTTTAGTACCTATAACAAAAACAAAATAGAGGGTCCAGAAACAGACCCATGCTTCAGAGTTTAATGGACTTAAGCAACTTTCAATTTAGTTAAGGTATGATGGATTAGTCATCAAGCTGTGTCATGACAAATGCCTTCTTGTGGGTTGGGAATGTGGCTCAGTAGCAGAATGCTCACCTGGCAGGCGTAAGGCCCGAGGTTCAATCCCCAGACCACACAACAACAAACAAAAAGGCCTTCTTGCCAAAAAAGTTCAGTTAAGATCCTCACTTTATAACACACACAAAAATTCCTGCTAGCTTAATGATGAAATTTTAAAGGTAAAATAGTAAAGTAAAAGGAAAAATAGCATATAAGCCTGAAATTTGAAAGGTAAAAATTATAAGACAAACAGATTAACAGCTATAACTACATAAAAATCTATAGGGGCCAGGGGTGCAGCTCTGTGGTAAACCGCTTGCCTGGGTTCCAACTCCAGTGCATGTGTGCACACACACACACAAAACTTCTAAAAAAGCACCATAAACAAAAGATAATCTTCTAAGTTCCTACAAATAATTAGCAACCCACTACAACAAAAAGGATCAATAACACAAACAGGCAAGTCACACAAATAATTTTTTGAGTGTTTTGGGATGGGGATCTCAATATGTTGCCCAGGCTGGTCTCAAACTTGTGCGCTTAAATATCCTCCCACATCAGACTCTGGAGTATCTGCATTTGCAAGCATGTGCCAAAATGTCCAGCAGGAAGTTGGTAACAAACTGTGAAAAGAAGCTCCATACCACGACTCTGAAACCAGAAGGGGTAAGACAGGCACGTGCTGCAGCAGCTCTTGTCCTGTGGTGGGAACGGAATCTGAACGCACCCCAGCTGAGGGGCAGCTGGCAGGACTTATCAGAATTTTTAAGTGCATATGCCATTCAATTCCGGCTTACTGCTTACAGGAGACATGCCCCAAGGTGCAAAGAGTCTAAGTAAAAGTGCTGGTGGGCTTGGAGGGAAGAAAAATCAAAGTAACATTTCCATTAATAGGAAGGGTGGCTAAAGAATACATGCTACATCTATTCTAAAATACTTTATGCAGACATCTGCTATATTTCTTGTTTTTACAGTGCTGGGGATCTTAACTATTGAAGGAGGGAATCCACTGGAAGGAAGGAGCTCCAAATATCTGAAATAAATATGATCTCCACGGGCAAGTAAATGTAACATTAAGAGATGCACATGATGGGCGCCCATGAAAAATCCCAGCATGCTGTAGGAACAGGGCAAGTCCAGACTGCAATGGAGGAGTTGAAGCAGCAGGTCTGTTGGGCTTGGTCCCTGGTACATCCAAGGAAACCTGGCTCCATGATGATGACCCTTGAACAAGCTCTAAAACTAAAACTTGGAATGCTCACACAGCACTGACTGCTGATGTCATTCCAGGTGTGTGAAGCACTGGGCAGACATGCCGGACTGTCTCCACTGCTGAAAGTAAACAGGGGCCATCTGTTATGGACCCAGTGTCCTGTGTGGGGTCTGTGCCACAGCTGATCATCTGGCAGCTACACTTAAAAGCTCTGAACTCCAAGGCTCAAGAAGACTTGCCTGGGTAGATGCTTCTCGTGTCTGTGATCACAGTGAGAAGGTGCATGCATGACAACCAGAGAGGAGCCTGTGACCAGACTTCTGGACTCTGCTTATGAATGCCCTTCCTTCTGGCCCTGTTGGCTGTAAGACTCTCAGAGTATTACAGCCGAGTCATGATCTACTCCTGAGGATCGCTGAACTAAACTGTCCACAGGTCCTGGAAATGTAGCCCTATAGAGAGGATACACTGGATCAACCCTAATAAGCTTACTGTCCAAAAATCAATGTCAGTAGGATTAAGCCATGGCCAAATGGCATTAACAGGAGTTGGATTTACCCTTCTGCATGAAATACCAAAAATTCCAGACAAAATGAAACAAGTTCCACATCTAGAACCTCAGGTAATGAAGCTCAGTGGTTGGGAAGCAAACAAAGTGAGCCCTGTGGATGCTCCATCCAGCTCACTGCTTGATAGTTCCCAAGTTGTGGGGAGGGAGGGGAACCCTGGAGGAGCCTTGATGCCCTGAGATGAAGAGGCAGCTCTGTGACTTGAGGTGACTAGGGTTCACAGGACAGACTGCTGGGGGGGAGAGCAATGAGAGCTCTTTATGAGTGCCTTGCAAAGCACAATCAGTGCCAGGGTGTGATGAGATAACCGAAGGCCAAAGAGTCACCCAAAAGGGCTTCAGAGACCTCAAAGGGCTGAAAACAGTCTGTTCCCATCAGTCAACCTGGAAACTTCATAATTTATGCAGCACTGGGTAGAATTCTCAGAACAGTCCTGCCTTAGTAGGGGGAATAAACAGACAAATGGACTTGGACTAACTGCTACTCCCGACTTATCTAAGAATTGTGTAAATAGGCTGAAAAGCAAACCCTGTTTCCAGTAACTGAATTGTATCCTGGAATAAGGATCAAGAACACACCATAGGAGCTGGGGGCAGTGGCACACACCTGCGTCACTCAGATCACAAGTTCAAAGTCAGCCTCAGAAACTTAGTGTGCATGCATGACAACCAGAGAGGAGCATCATCTCAGGGCATCAAGGCTCCTCCAGGGTTCCCCTCCCTCCCCACAACTTGGGAACTATCAAGCAGTGAGCTGGATGGAGCATGCACAGGGCTCACCTTGTTTGCTTCCTAAGCAACCCTATCTCCAAATAAAAAAGGTGGGGAAGGAGGATGGGCTTCGAGATGTGGCTCAGTGTTAAGAACCCATTCACTCCTGGTACCTAAAAGAAAAATTTAAAAAAAGGAACATAAAAATATGTAGAATCCAGTGTGTTACAGGCAATGGAAAATTATCAAGTATATAGAGAAGTGGAAAAATACAAGTCATACTTAAGGGGAAACATCAATTAAAGGACACCAACCCAGAACTGTCTAGAAGCTAAAAATATCAGACAAGAATATTAAAGTTATTGAGACTGTACTCCAGCACACCTGTAATCCCAGCAACTTGGGAGGCTGAGGCAGAGGATCACGGGTTTAAAGCCAGCCTCAGCAACAGCGAGGCGCTAAGTAACTCAGTGAGACCCTGTCTCTAAATAAAAAATACAGAAAAGGGCTGGGGATGTGGCTCAGTGGTTGAGTGCCCCTGAGTTCAATCTCTAGTTACTCACCCCCGCCCCCTCCCCTGCAAAAGGACTGTATTCCATGTTCAAAAAGTTAGGAAGAGATATGGAAGACATTAAGAACAATACCACACAGAACTTACAGAGCCAAAAGTAAGAATGTTCTGAGATAAAAAATACACTTGATAATATTAACTGATTAGGAACCGAAGAAGAAATGATTAGTAACCTCAGTGACATAAAAGTAGAAATTATCCATAATGAAACAGATATATTTCAAAATTGATGAAAATTATAAACCCACATATCCAAAAAATTCAATGAACTGCCGGCATAAGAAACATAAAGAAAACTCCACCAAAAGAAAATTCAGAGATAGAATAAAACAAACAAAGGAAAAAATACTTATGAAGGAACAAATATAAAATTACATCGTTTTTTTCTTGGAAACAATGCAAGCAAGAAGACAGTGGAACACTATCATGTACTTAAAAAAAAAAAGTCTGCCAAATTAGAATTCCAAAACAAAGGGAAATACTATTTCAGACATAAAAATCTGAATAGAATCATACAATACAAGGAATGTTAAGGAAGTCCTCATCAGAAGGAAAATAATACCAGATAAAACACAGATCCTACAGCAAGATTTCTCAGCCTCAGCTGTTGATAACTGGATAACTCTCTTAAATAATGGAGGAGGGCTGTCCTGTGTACTATAGGCAGCATGGCTACCTGCCTGTAGCACTGTACACCCTAGACACTGGTAGTACTCCTCATCAAGTTAGACAATTAAAAATGTGTCCTAACATTTCTAAATGTTCCCTAGGATCAAAATCACCTTCAACTGTGAACCACGAAGAAATCAAGAACACCAGAAATGGTAGCTAAATATATGGGGATTTTTTTTCTTATTATTTAAACCTCTTTCAAAGATAATTAGCTGCCTAAATGAAAATAACAAAGTATTATAAGATTTTTAATATATGCACAAGTAAAATACAAAGCAAAAATAGTGTAAAAATGGGGGATCAAAGTACACTATGCATGAAATGGTTCATCACTTTGAGGTAAACGGTGGTAAGTCAAATATGCATACCTAAAGTAACATCTATAATAATACAGCATATGGTAATTAATTACAGCAGCAGCAAACTAATGTATCTATTGAACACTTCACACAATAGCAGAAAAATATACATTCTTCTCTAGTGCTAATCATTTACCAGAATGAACCATTATACTTGGCCAAAAAAGCAAAAATAAAAAATAAAACAAAAAACAAATCTCAATAAACTAAAATAATACAATTATTCAAAATACAGTTTCTCTATGAGTATGTACCTGGGTACAAACTTATCAAATACATGTTTGCCCTGCTCATTTGTGGGCTCTGCATCTGCAGATTCAGCTGGCTATGGATTATATCTGAAAGAGTACAGACTTATCTGAACAGGCACAGACTTTTTTCTTGTCATTATTCCATAAATAACATATAATAACAACTGTTTACTTACATTGTACATTGTATTTGACATTATGAGTAAACTACAAATAAGTATTCAGGAGGACATGCATAGGTTGTGTGCAACATACCCTTTCATATAAGGAACTGGAGCATCCATGGATGTTGGTATCTGTGAGGACACCCAGGGATGACTGAGTGTACTTTTTCTCATAGTATACCTCAGTAAAACATATAGTGATACTAAAAATGCTTAAACTGAAAGTGGGAAGAACTGGGACCACTTCTTTGGAAAGAAGATTATGTTGTGGGATAGGAAGTAAGCAGGGGGAAAGACTAAGACGGAACCCGATCAAGGGGCTGACAGGTGACTATGGTTGGTGCAGCAACTATTACCTGTCCAAGTTCTCAAGCAACTGTTTCTGCTAAAAACTTCAGCAGGCACCTTTCCTCCATTAGAAACTACTAAAGGTTCACAAATGGCCTAAAGGATAAAGCCTTCAGCTTCTCATCCAGGTGCTCAAGGCCTTTCACAATCTGATCTCCTTCAGCATTTGTTTAACACAGCAAAAACATCTTCTCCAGGTTTCTCTGAATCCTGTGTAACCCTTGCTACTGCTTCCTTGTGAATCTCTGCATATAATCTCCTTCTGCATACCTAGAATCCATCCCTTGCACCTTATTTGTTCAAATATCCAAGTTTCACCCTTCCTTTGAGAGGCATCCCAAATCCCATATCCTCCATGAAACTCTGGAAATACCCTCCAGATCACATAAGCTTCCTCATTCTCCAATTTCCACGGTACTCATTCACCTTTTCTATATTCAGCTGTTTTGGGTTTTAGCATCGTTTTGGCTGATCCAAGTAAAGAATCAAGTGTGCTCTACTATCCCTGGAGCACTGCAAGATACTAAGCAAGAGTAAGTGGTGAATGGATTAGTCAAAGCTGGGGAAGCAGAGATGGCAATGAGGTCACTGGACAAATGAAAGTCCAGAATAAATTGCAACACTGGCTTTTGGATAAATATACTCCACAGCAAAAAACACAATCCTACTCTGAGAAATGAAACAGTACTTCAGAAAATCCCAACTTACCCGAAAACTGGCTGATGGGAGCAGGGTACATTCCCCATTGAGAAGGCGGTCGTCTGGAGAAGACATACCTAGGGGAGGAAGAAAAGGCCATGATGAATTCTATGTACATTAGCTGCTCCCAGCAAACCACAAAATCCACCTACTTTTCTATTTGGAAATAGCCAAAACTATGCCATTTCCTTTATATTTCGGAATTAAAAAAAAAG
This sequence comes from Marmota flaviventris, assembly GCF_047511675.1. Lineage (NCBI taxonomy): Eukaryota > Metazoa > Chordata > Mammalia > Rodentia > Sciuridae > Marmota > Marmota flaviventris. The sequence goes on from NC_092503.1 coordinate 157,834,662, forward strand.
ATGCAAGATAACTGTTAACTGGGGTGCTGGCACCCTCCTCGGTAAGCTCTATAGAGTTAAGCCATTACTTTAGATGCAGTTTTGTCCCTAGATATTTAATTAGTAATATGGATCATACATCTCTATGTTCTTCATTAAGGGAGGCAAAATATTTTTGCTCCCTTTCTTTGCTACACATAATATTCAAATTACTTTCCAAAAGTCTTCATAGGCCATTTGAAAATTTTGCCATTAATGCAAATTAAATCTCACAGTAACACAATTTATACTGCCTACCCACTAGAATGTCTGAAATTGAAGAGACCTGGTCAATAGTAATTATGGCAAGTGGAACTTTTGCACATTGTTATGAGGGTGTAAGCTGACCAAGCACTTGGGAGAACTGGTAGTACATACTAAAGGTAAACGTACGTTCACTCCATGATGCTTTCATTCCACACCTATGCATACAACTATAGGGCCTGTGTCCCTGTAAAGATGTGTGTAAGAAGGGGGCTAGGAATAGGAAAGACAGTAGGAAAGACCTAACATATTTTCCTATGTACACATAAGAAATACCTAAGTGAATTCCACCATCGTGCCCACCACAAGAATGGGGTCCTGATTAGAATGAACTATAGTCCATGCTTGTAGAATTTCATCAAAATGGATTCTACTGTCATTTATAACAAAGAATCAATTAAAAAAAGATTTGCATAAGAATATTCATGGCAGGTTTATTCGTAATATCCTCAAACTGGAAAAAAACCCAAATGCCCCTCCCCTTTTTTCCCACCTTTTGGTTTTCTGCAGGACTGGGGATAGAACCTGGGGCACTCTACCAGATACACCCCCACCCCTTTATCTCTTTCTGGAGACAGACAGACAGTCTGATAAGTTGCTCAGGCTGGCTGTGAACTTGCAATCCTCCTGAAGCTCTGCCTCTCCAGTAACTGGCATTACAGGTTTGCAACACCACCCAGCCCAAATGTCTTTCAACAGGAAAATGGATGAACAAACCATGGTGTACTCATACAAAAAAATAGTATTCCAAAATAATAGGAAAAAACTACGCATTAACAATGTCAAGTAAAATAATCCAGACATGGAAGAATGCATACTGCATGCCTCCATTAAGTTAAAAAGCAGACAAAAATGATCTATGGAAAGGGAATTAGAATAGTGGTTGCCTCTGAGGGCATCAATCCCTGGCAGGGAAACAAGAGACTGAGGCATTGGAAATTTTCTGACTTGATGTGGGTGTAGGTTACACTAGTATATTTGCACACTTTCTACATGTAACCTGTATCTCAATAAACAAAACAAAAACAAATTTTGCTCTTGGGGAGATCTATTCCTAGTTCAGGTTGTCAGCAAAGCCTGGTTCTCAGAACTACTAATGAATATTAATTGATCATACACAATTATATAAGCCCCTACTCTTCTCTAGCTTTGATTCCCACATCTTCAAAAGTGTGGAGACAAACGTCTGGCAAATATGCTTTTTAAAATTATCTTGAGGAAGAGATAAAGATGAGGAAAACAAAAATAGATGTACCTGTTTCCTTAAAGACACAGGCAAGAAGAATTTTCTCACCTTTCAATTTTAATTTATATAGAAACACAAGCTAGGGAAGATGGTTCTGGTTATAAATTTAAAATTAAATATATGAATTATGAGATAAAAGACTAATAACGCTGTAAAAGATGGTTGGTAAAAATAAAACAGGTAAAAATCAAGAAGGTTATTTAATCTGGGTATGGGGCACATGCCTGTAGTCCCAGCTATTAGGAGGCTGAGACAGGAAGATGGCTAGAGCCCAGGAATTTATGGCCATTTTGGGCAATGCAGTGAGATACCATCTCCAATAAGTAAATACTAAACAAATAATGAAGACTATTTATGACTACAGACCCAAATGCATGATACTGTAGCAATAAGTCAAGAAGATTTAACTCTGAATAGAAGGAGAGAAGCACAATTATTTAGGTATCACCAAGGTTGTTTGGATGCAAGTTATAACTGGAGTTAAGACCCTCAAACCACAGAACTTAAAAAACAAAAAGAAAAACAAGAAGGGATTAAATATAAAGATATCGGGGACCATGAAAAACAAAAACACTGAATATTCTAACAGACAGGGCCCAAGTCATTTCAGAGGATCTAGCAAGTACCATTAAGGTGCACAGATAGTCTCTTTGGACACCACCATGAGGGGATCTGTGTCATCTGATTTCAGGCCTAAGACTCAAATTACAGAAAAATCCCTCTGGCCTATTGTGGGTTTTGCAATCAAGCTATGGATTAAAGAGGGCTGGGTAAAATTTACTCAAACTGATCTGATAGAAACAGGAAGAATAACTATCCAATGCAGTAATCCCAGTGTGAAACATGGAACTACAGATACATCAAGAGGAAAAAGAATAAAAGCAGCACCACATCACAGTCAGTTGAGGCAGGTGGAGGTGATGGGGAACGAAAGGAGAGCCAGGATGGTGTCCCTGGCTTCATCTGTCTGCACAGGAATACAGATTTCACTCTGTGAAAATGAAACTCTGCCAGTCAAGAGATTCTTGATTTATCTCAATGGTGTCATGCCCCAGAAGAGGATGTGGGGCTGGGATGCAACTCAGGTGTAGAGTGTTCACCTAGCAAGAGCAAGGCTGTGGTTACAATCCATAGCCCTGCAAAAAAAAAAAGAAACAATAAAGGGAATTTATCCCAACTGAACTTTCAATAAACGAAAAAACTTTTAAAAACAGAACTCTTCAGTAAAAAATGAAGATGTCATCTTGTAGTTTTTATCAGTGAAAGAAAATGTTGTACACTAATAATTGGTTACCTAAAACTCTGGGAAAATCAGGATCATGAAAAATATCTCAGGTAGAACACTATGATTGCAAGTAACAGCAACCAAATAAGCAACACCTATAACAGTTACAGAAGCCAGTTGTGTGCCTGGGTTAAAGTAAATACTAGGTGAGGATGCAAGCAAGGGATCAAAAGGCACAGAGATGAAAAGATGATTCTAATTATGCAATTATGAAAAGTCTCAAAAAGAAGGAAAAAATAGTCTTAAGGAAAGCATTTTGGCCCATTCAATTCTGAGGATCTTAGAATTTAAAAGAACATTATAAAAAGATATAAGGGGTAAAAAATGAGGAAAAATATAAAGTACAGTTCAAACCCACATCAACAATAATGTTGAGATTTTTAATGATATTATTCTTAACAATGCAAGAAAAAGGGCTGAATGACAATCATTAAACTGTCCACACAGTCATACTGAAAGACTGTAAAGACAATGACAATGCAGAGGAGTCTACAGTGCCATGTTACAGGGCTTCCCCTTACCTTGACCTATTCAATGACATAAGGAAGAAACAGAAGAAATGCTTTTCAAATTTGTAATGACATAAAGTTCGAAAGGACAATTAAAACATTAAAACACTGAATAACCAAATTAGGTTTTGTAATTATTCTGACAGGAACAACCGACCCCCCCCCCCCAGCCCCTGCCAAAATATCAAAACAATCACAAACGCCAATGTTGACGTTAAGGATAACAATCCCATTATAAGAACAGCATTAATCTAATTCATTCAGTTTATGCAAAAAAGAATATCACTGACGTTTTAAAAAATAAAATAAAATTTGATGCCCAACTAAATCCACATAAAAAACAGCACTACATCATACTGCCAGGTATTTTTCAAAGCGCATCTCAAGAACGAGGTTCGGTCTCAGGCACTGCGGTTAAGGAGATGCAGGGAAGCCTGGACGGACCTCACAGACCCACCCGAGGCCCGGAGGCCAGACTGCGGAGCAGGGCATCTGGGGGCGGGACTGCACAGCTGGATTCACCTGCGAAGGGAGGAAGAGCAGCCCCGGTGCTTTTAGAGACCAAGAGTCGAGGCCCACACCGAAGCCACCCAACAGGCACGCCTGTCTAGCCCGAGGAACTGAAAAAGAAAGCCAGCAAGGAGTTGTCGCACCCAAAATGGCGAGTTTGGAGCCACCCTCGCAGCACTCCAGTTCTGGCATCGGCCTGACGGACGGCCATCTGCCACGAGCATTTCAGGACTGAGTCCCGCACTCGGCGAGGTCTTCTCTCACGGGGCGGAGGTCGCGCGGAGGCCCAGGGGACGGCCCCTCGCCTCCCCTTTAACGCCAGTCGGTCCACTCCTCGAACGCGCGCCCCCAGCCCCGCCAGTTCTAGTGCGGGATGGGGCTGCTGCGCGGGGTGCGCACTCCCTCGCGGGCCCTGGAGCTCATCACGTCCTCGGGCCCGGGCTCCGGGCTCCCGGGCCGCGCCCCGGCAGCTACCGCGTGACGCGGGGCTCTGAAGTCCCCGTGCGTGCGCAGTGGAGCCCCAGGCGCCAGGGCCGGCGGCCCCGCCGACTCCGGACGCCGTCAGCGGCACGTCAGAGGCGCACCTGAGCCTCCAGCGGCGCGGAGGCCCTGCACGAGGACCCAGCGCCGACGGACTGCGCGGCGCGGCCGCTCCGGGCCAGGGCGCCCGCGCGGCCCCCTCTCCCTGGTGGCGCCCCGTGGGTGCAGGAGCCCAAGACACACCTGTTGCAGAGCTACGGCTGGGGCGGCCCGACTTCGCCGCAGACCAGAACAAAAGAACAAAGCGTGCGAAGAGCGGGGCGGACCCGCCCGCGCAAACCCGGCGAGGCGCGCCCCCTTCTCCGATTCCCCGGCTTCCTCCAGCCGAGACGCGTCACGGCCAGCCCAGGGGTGACGTCACGCGCCCGCAGGGCTGGCGGTTACCCTGGTGACGCCAGGCAACCGCCCTCCCCTCCGCGCGCCTCACGCCGCGGTCCAGCGCCAGGACGGTCACCCGAGCTCACGAAGGGCACCCCCGTTGCTGGACTTCCGAACGCCAACCCTTGACACGCCTCGAGGCTTTAACAGCCACTTCCGGCCTTGCCCCGGGAGGCTGGATCTACCCACCGAGGGCGGACCACAACTCCCAGCAGACGCCGCGAGGGCGCTCCTCCAACGCTTCCCAGTGACGTCATGACGCGTGCCCACGGCCGGCCGCGATGCGAGGGACTTCCGGCGTGCGTCGGCGGCAGTTGCGTGAGCCTGCGGCCGGAGCCCGTTCTGCGGCGGCACGCTCCCAGGGCTGACGTGCCGGCTGTTTCTCATCGTGATTTTGAAACTGATAGGTGAGCGGTGAGCGGTGGGGGCAGGTCTGTAGTCTGCCCGCCGCGCTAGCCGCCCGCTTTCTTCTAGAAGCGGTTTGCGCTCAGCGCAGTCTGGGTGGTCAGACGACCTGCGGAAGCGACGCAGGCCCGGAGCGCCGCAGGGGCGCACGTCTCCCGGACGGGCGCCTTCGTGACCCTTCCCGGCGGCCGCCCGAGCGGGGAGCTGACGCCCAGCCCTGGTTCTTGTGCCCCTTGTCCGCCGAAGAAAATTTAAAGCCTCACATGGAAATCCAGCCGGAGGCATTATTGTCAGTGAAAGTAAAGTAAGGTTCACGAGAACCGTCTGCGAGAGGTCGGCTCCGAGCAGAGGACAGCAGAGAAACGGTGCTCCTCCAGGCCTCATCCTTGAGGTTTGCGGGGGACCGAGGTTCCACCTTCAGTCTGGCCAACCAGACGATTCACTCCTCCGTCACGTCCAGCAGGGGCAGCTTTTGACCCTCGTCGGTTCGCAGCGTTGTCCTGAGGACCATCCCAGTAAAGGGGCGCTTCTTCAAGGCGATCCTGTCAAAGTGGGTGCTAGGGTCAATGACTGGGCAAACTTTATTTTTGCCTGCACTCCTAGGGAAATTTCCCTGTTGATACATACTGAGAAACCCAGACTCTGTCGGGAATTAGCCTTTATTTTCACCTGTTTATTCTCAAAGAGTTAACATGCCTGTTGTTTCTCTGTGTTACTTGATTGTTCATTAAAGGGAATTCAATGAAACCCCACGATCCTCCTGAATTATTGGATTGCATTTCCACTGCTCGTTACTAACTACTACCTAACACACAAATTTCAAGACTCAGATAATTAGAAGCAAAAGCTTTTTAACCATAAAATCTGTAAGAACAAGTTCAGTTAGAACTGGCAGTGCAGACCAAAATGACCGAATCTTTAGCCCGTCATAATAGTACAACTCTGCTCCATAGGGTAAGACTGAGCAGTGAGCCTTGAAAGTCTGATACAGTCCGGCTCTCAGTCAAAAGTCATGAGTTGGACCTGGGCAGGATGTTGGGAACTTCCCTGAGACTCCCAGTAAGACAGGAGGACAGAAGGGGTCTACTATCCCACTCCTCCCTGAGAGGACCCACTCTTTAAAGTGTCCCATTTTCCTATCATTTTTGCTAAACTCCTTCTTGCTGCTCCAAGCAATATGTCTTAAATCTGCGTGATCACTGGGAAACCACGTGGCTGAATTGGCTTCGGCTCCATAGTGGACGCTTTCTCAGTAAAAACAAAACAAAGAAACAAACAGGCATTTCACCGCCCACCACAACTTTATCACCTGTCCTACAGTCTGATGTTTGTTTTTTTTTCCTTTGCCATTATAAAAATACCGGTTGTCACCCTTAACATTGTTTTTAGGACTTTCAAATGTGTGGGGCCCACATCTTTCAAGATGCTACAACTCCCAGAGATGGTGGTAACCTGTACTTGTAGCTGTGGGAGTCAATCAGAAAGGCTGCCTACTGTATGGTTGCACCTATATAACATTCCAGAAAAGGCAAAACTACAGAGGCAATGGTAGCCATGGATTTGGGGGCTGGAGGAAGGATGAATAGGTGGAGCACAGGGATTTCTGAAAGCAGTAACTATTCTATATGATACTGCAGTGGTGGGTACATGCCATTATATATTTATCAAAACCCATAAAAATGTTCAGCACACGCATGAATACTGGGTCTAGGATTGTGGTTCAGCGATAGAGCCCTGGCTTAGCTCGTGTGAGGCCCTGGGTTAGATCTTCAGCACCACATAAAAATAAACAGATATTGTGTCCAAGTAAAACTAAAATGTTTTTTAAAAAGCATGAATCCTAATGTAAACTATGATGTTTAGGTAAGAATAATTTATCCATACTGGCTTATCACTTCTAACAAATGTACCACTATAATGCAAGCTGTTAGTAAGAGAAAACCAGAAGGAGGAGGGAGGGAGTATATTAGAACAATCTGTACTTTTCACTCAATTTTCCTGTAAATTGGCCAGATGCAGTGGTGCATGCCTGTAATTAAGTCAGCCTCAGCAATTCAGCAAGGGCCTAAGCAACTGAGTGAGACCCTTCTCTAAATAAAATAGAAAAAAGGGCTGGGGATGTGGCTCGGAGTTTGAATGCCCCTGGTTCAATCCTGATACCAAAAAAAAAAAAAAAAAAAAAAAATTAAAAATCCTAAAAATCTAAAACTTTTCAAAAATAAAGCCCATTAATTGAAAAATATATGAATGTTAAAATATATGAATGCTTTCATTAAGTTCTTGAAGGAAATGAGGGCAGATAATTAGAAAATGAACAGTGACCCTTGTTACAGAGATCTGGCTGAAATGTGCACCACGGTTGGGTGGAAAACAACTTGTAGGTGATGAACTTGAATATTTGGCTAAGGAGGTTCCCAATGAAAGTGTGCAATGTACAGTCGGGTGTTTTCATTGCTGCTTATAGTAAAATGCATGAGGAAAGAGGTGAACTGAGGAAAGAACTGAAGCAAAAGGGAACCAGCAATAGATGAGTTTGGAAAATTTTCAGACCTTGTACAAACGAGATATTCAGTAAATGTTGAGGATAACAGGTAGATTACTGTGTTCAGTGACTTCTCTAGTTTTATCAATTGGGTTTCTACATAAGAGGGAAGTAGTATAATGTTCCCTTGAGTATGTACATTGGGCACCTGCTGTATGCCAAGCACCAAGAAAACCTATCTGCAAAAAAGTTAAGATTTATTAAATAGAAGTATAATTAAGCAAGTAAAAGTCAAAGCTTATTGAATTTTTTTCTTGGTGTCAACCTGTGCTGGGAGCCATTAGCCAAGTAGGTATGACAATTTCCTTGCCAGCATACCCCATGTTGCTTAGTGGAAGGACTCGTGGAAATAGGACATTTTGTAGGACATTTTGCAGTGACATTGCATGTAGGTGACCTTGCTCAAGGACCAAGGTGGATCCGAGTTTAGGGCGTTCCCGGTTTGGGACCATTCCAGGTTTAAGGTTATTCCTGCTGGGAATAGGGCGTATCCTGCTGCCTGAGTTCCCCTTGAGTTCTCACGGGATTCAGACAGTATTTTTTTGGGAGACAGAAGCCCAGTGGGTGTGGATTTTGGCAGAGAACATGGATTTCCCCAGAACGTGATTGTAGACGGCTGGTGTGAGTTCGGGAATAAAGAGTTGCTGTTTGAATCTACAAGCTGTGTGGTGGCTCGTGATTTTGTGCCCAGCCAGACTGCGGCAAACCTGTATTTTTTTTAATATCTTTATTTTTATGGGTGCTGAGGATCGAACCCAGGGCCTCACACGCCTCACACCTACAAGGCAAGAACTCTACCACTGAGCTACAGCCCCAACCCCCATGTATTATTATTATTTTTTTTTAAATAAATTTGTGAGCCCTGGCTTTGTAGAAAGAATTAGGCGGGGAAAGATGTTAGAGTCTGTAAACAAGTCAAAATAACACCTGGCATTTTGCCAGGGGAATGTTGGAGTTCATGAACAAGTCTGGATGGTGCCTGGCAAAATGCCAGAGGGAGTGGTTTGAGAAGTAACAAAAGCGAGCCATTAAGTGTGGAGATTCCTGATTGGTTGACTGATGTATCTAGTTTATGCTAATTAGATAAGCTGTGTGGAATGTATAAATACTGCTCCTGTCCTGCAATAAATGGCTCCTACTCCTGCTGTATCAATCTACACAAGTTGTTCGTCACCCCCCCCTCCCCCCCCCCCCGTTATTTTGCTGCAGCCAGCCGGACTGCGGCAGATGGTGGCCCGTACGGGGAGCCCCGGGACACTCGGGGGTAAGTGATGAAAAAAAAAGCTGCCCGTCCATAGATAGGACAGGAGCAAATCTGCTCGTCCCTAGGCAGATAGGGCGAGAGGAAAAATGACCATTTCGAGAAAATGGAGAAGATTGATACAGTATGTTTGTGTCTTGTTTTGTCTCAGTGTATTGTATTGTCTTTGTGATGAAAATATGGAAGGGGTGAGAAGTAAATTACTAAGGGAAGAAGGCACCCCAGTGGAACCAAGAATAGTTAGGGCATGTGTTGATAAGAGCCCAGGAACTCTAGTCAGAAAGAAAAAGAAAGTTCAGAAGAAGAAGGATTATCAGGAAAAAAGTTGCAGCAAAAGGCTATTACTGAATACTTTTCGTTACCGGAGGGTGTGTGAATCGGAGCGGTGGCTGCCACGTGCGCAAAACGCTCAAGGCGCAGCAAGGTTTCTCCAAGCAGTGGCAGTGGGCTCTTCCCCGCCCCCCGCCCCGGGAGTGGGACGCCACTTCAAGAGCCCAAATCCAAACCTGACCTGGAGGCACAGTCTTGCAGGCTGTTTGAGTCCAGGACACTCCCCAGGGCCATCTGGGGCTGCCCGGGATGCTACAGCCGGCAGAAGATGCTACTGGCATCCCTGATATTTGGTCATTTTCAATGCCAATAACTAAGCTACAATGGTTCTCCCACACCTGGAAGCTGATGAATAATGAGCACTATTAAGGCTTATTTCAAATGTAAAAAACCTTGAGATAATGTACTAAATTGTTCAGAAGGTTTTTTTCTTAGTAGAATGCTACAGGATTTTCTTTAGCCATCCGGAGTTCCTGCCTTAGTCCCAGTGCCGGTAAAGACCAAGGTGGAAGAATTTACAGTGTTGCTGAAAACCAGACGAGACTTCAGCTGAGAAATGGACGAGACTTCGGATCAAGCTAGTTGCCTGCAGAACTTACCTGGACTGTGATTTAAGCTAGCTGCCTGCAGAACTTACCTGGACTGTGATTTACCTTGACTGTGAGTTAATCTATTGAGACACTACTTTACCTGGACTGAGACAACAAACTGTAATCTACAACAAATTGTAACTAGGTATCTTTGCAAACGGTGTCATTGCTGGTATAATTTTTCCAAGGGCTTCTTGCATGGAGCCATCAATTGGCTTGGTATTGTGGCATTTTGTATCCTCCCTTTCTGTTTGTAGCAGGTTATTTATGGTGTTTCTGTAAAAACCACTATGCTCCTTATTTAAATTAAACAAAAGGGGGAAATGTTAGAGTCTGTAAACAAGTCAAAATAACACCTGGCATTTTGCCAGGGGAATGTTAGAGTTCATAAACAAGTCTGGATGGTGCCTGGCAAAATGCCAGAGGGAGTGGTTTGAGAAGTAACAAAAGCGAGCCATTAAGTGTGGAGATTCCTGATTGGTTGACTGATGTATCTAGTTTATGCTAATTAGATAAGCTGTGTGGAATGTATAAATACTGCTCCTGTCCTGCAATAAATGGCTCCCACTCCTGCTGTATCAATCTACACAAGTTGTTCGTCACCCCCGGGTTATTTTGCTGCAGCCAAGCGGACTGCGGCAGAAAGATGTCCATGATATGGTCCTTTTTTAAAAAATATTTATTTTTTAGTTGGACACAATACCTTTATTTATTTTTATGTGGTGCTGAGGATCAAACCCAGGGCCTTGCACATGCTAGGCTAGCGCTCTACCACTGAGCCACAACCCCAGCCCCCTCCCCATGTATTTTTAATACTTTACTTGAATTAACATTTAATTATTTCAGATTGCCAAAGAAAGAAAAGAATGAAAATTCTCAAAAAAATGCAAATATTAATATTTTAAATATTACCCTGCTTTATTAAAATGTCTTTTTGCACAATGACTAGGAATCTGGTAATAACCAGATACTTTACTGAAATGCATAAATAATATCTTAGTGTGTCGTTAGATAAATATTTATGTTTAATAAATAAATGTTACTTATCAAAAGAAAAATATTTACTGATGTTTAATACACACACACACATATACACACAAAGCATACAAAATCAACAACTCCATAAATTTATACCCTGTATACCTGTCACTCAAATTAAGAACTAAAACTTTTACCAGGATCCCAGAAGCCCCTCTCAAGGGCAAGGGGACCCTCCGAGTCAGGTCTTCCAAGAGTAACATTCTTTCCCACTTCTAACATAGATGAGTTCCACCTGTTTTGGTACTGTGTATTCTTTTGTGTCTAATTTTTTTTCACTCAGTATTTGTGAGATTCTTCCATATTCTGATTTTTCTTTCACCGAGATCCATTCTGTCCTGTTTTTTTTTTTTCCAAACTAGTAAAGACTGCAGTTGAGACCAGTCCCTGTTGATTGTTACCCTAAGACGGTTGATTAATAATTTCAATTCAAATACATCACTAATTGCTTTCTACTTTGATGCAATTTTTTAAAATTGCAAAAGGCCTTTGGAGTTCCCTTGTTTTATTTTAGTTCTGGATGGACACAATACCTTTAATTCCTTACTCATTTCTAGGTGGTGCTGAGGGCCCCAGGCCCTCAGGGGTAGGAAGCAAGCGCTCCACCACCGAGCCAACCGCAGCCCTGGAGTCTCTGGGTTATCTAATTTCACTTGAAACCAGAATTCCAAATGACTTGAGCAAATGCACATACAAATATAGGTGTGTTAAAAATGCGCACACGGAGTTAAAAGGACGAGATAGGCGTGCGTATAGACAGTCCTCTACCGCACAATTCATACGCACGCTGCTTCGGGTCCTTCCTGCAGGTCCGCTCTCCTGCCTGCCTCCTCCTCGTCTCCTCCCCGCTCCTTCCCTTCGTCCCTGTTACTCGTTTATGTATTTAGGCGAAGTGACGTCCCAGGAAGTAGACAAAAAGCAATTGAAGCCATCTGGGCTCCCGAAGGGCCCAGGACGACCGGTGACCCGCAGCTTCAAGCAGCATTTCAGCCTGCAGACCTCGCTCCTGGCCATCGGGCGCAGCTCGCACTGTAGGCTGCCTGGGGCGGAGAGCGGTCTCCCTTGTTCACTCCTCCACCAGCCTCCACCTGGGCCCCCGGCCCGCCCTCGCCAGGGGGCTGGAGGCCCGTCAGCTCCGCCGCGCACGCTTGGGGCTGGACTGCAGCCTCCAGGGTGGCGTGCCTGGCGCTGCGGCTGGGGCCCCGCGGTCGCCAGGGATCCACAGCCCGAGCGCAGGTCCAGCGGCGACCCTTGCTCGCGGAGTCTCCCTCGGCGGTCTAGGGGGTGCTGGGGCGCGTGTAGTCGTGGCCGAGTGGTTAAGGCGATGGACTAGAAATCCATTGGGGTCTCCCCGCGCAGGTTCGAATCCTGCCGACTACGGCGCGTTTTACTCCACGTGCGCGGCCAGGGTTCTGTGGGCACCTCCCACGGACTCGACTTTCAGTCTCCGGGCCGAGGAGAGTCTTCTGCAGACGACGCCCAGGGAGAGGAGAGGCGGACTCCCACTCCACGCACCACACGCATCTGCGTGCGGGCCAACAGCACATGCAGCAACATTATTAATTACGGAGCAATGCTATCCCAAGTCAAAGACACTACCGAGCCCGGGACTCGATCTGGTGCTTGGTCTTGCAGTAGAGGTGAGCGGGACGACGCTATTTTTTTTTTTTTAATTATTATTAATGTTTAATTTTCCTATGGTTGCATAACAGAATGGCTAGGAAAGTAGGCATGTTGCAAAAGTGCATACGTGTTGAAAGGTAGAGGCGGTACTGCATCTTCACAGGCACTCTCCAACAGTTCAGCACGCACATTGTCTTCAGCTCTTTTCATCTGTTTTGACCTTATCATTGATAATGATCAACAGTAACTTTCTCCTTTGTAAATTAAGGAAAGTTTTTGCTCCTATGAAAGTTTTACCCAAGATGGGAAAAAAATATATAAGGACAAGAACAGATTTTTAATTTGATGAAGCAAAAGTCCATAAAGCATTGATTTTGCTGTACTATTCCTTACTTAGTAGGCCTGTTTTACTTTGTGGCTTCATTCTTTCATTTCTTTCCCCTTCTATCCTCTCTGCTTATCACTTGGTCCCACTTCTATGATTTTTCTTTCATTTGTCTAGACTTTCTTGTTTGGTTTCTTTGTATTTTGCCTGCTTCCTGCCTTTTCCACAATTCAGGCTCCCACTGAAAATGCTTTCTCTTCTCTTCACTCTCTCCTGAGAGGGTGTGACTTCTTCCTAGTCTGCCACCTTCAGTCTTTTTTGTTGCTCCCTCTTATAATTTGGCCCTGTCATCTCTGGCTCCTGCCTGTTTTACCTCTGTTCTACTTGCACTCTGTTCACTTTAGTGTCACTCCCTGTACAGGATAGTCGATTCTCCTCCAGCACCTTGGTGATTGGTCTGTGTAGCTCAGTGATCTCTCTTCTGTGTCATCTGGCTCTGTTCCTTCTCAGCACTAAATTAGTTTTCTTCCTGAACTTTTTAGTCATTGTGCATGAGCTCTGTGAGCTCTTTTTCTGTTTTCCTTGTCCCTGGATGATAAGTATTACTAGATGGACTTCTTGTCAGTCTATGCATAGATCACAGGTCCTTGCTGAGTATTTCCTGAGTAGCCAGGATGGGTCAATTATAAACTTTTCTTGGAACATTGAGCTTCCTGTATTTTCTGTGTCTAAGAATTAAATTGGTATTCCAGAAGAATAATATCCTTTCAAGAATCAAGATAGTCATTTCCTACTGTTATTTAACTCTTTCATCAAGAGTTGGAGACATTTATCACTCCTGTGTTTTAAAAGATTCTTTAGAACAGCCAAAGCAAGTTTGGGGTGGGGGTGAGGGAAGAGCAGGAAAAGAAAGGATAGTACTATTAGAAAATGACCTTATTAATAGTCTTTATAAAGGGAAAAAGAAATTTAAACCACAGCTTTGACATTTATTAGAAAAGCTCCTAAATCTGGTTGCAGTCCCCTGCTGGTGTTCTCTGTGTTGGATTCCTCCTGGCTGAGAATTCAATGCTATTCCTGGGCTTGGTAGCTGGAACTTAGCTTTTCCATCCACTGCCTGCTATTTACAAACCTTTCCGACTCCAGGGTTCTGGAGTTTCCAGGCTGAGAAGAAAACAAACTACTTATTTGAAGCAGCAATAACAGTCTCTGCTCTTATTGACCCCAAACAGTAAGGCCTCATTGTTGCTGAATGACAGTCCCTAAACTTGGACTGATAAAATTCTTAACAGGCATGCGGCCTCGGCACCTGATGTGTAGCTTGGACTTATCTACAGAGACAACTCTGAACAACAGGGTGATGCAGGCATTATTCCCAACTACTGGCAGCAGCGAGGGAAGCACCCCTGCCTGCTGCTGCACCCTCTCCAGCAGCCCGGTTCCCTGGCTCTGGACACCAGCACCGAGTCCAAGTGCAGCCCTCGCACTTGCTAGCTGGGTGGCCTGCATCAGACTGTTTTACTCCCGTGGGGTTCAGTTTCCAGATTTGCAAAATGAAGTTAATAGCAGTTTTTACTTTCTATGAATGTTGCAAATTAACACACTCAGAGTCCTTGGAAGCCTATGTATATATCAAGAGCTTGATAAATCGGAGCTGGTGTAAAATCATTTCGCTTAAAAACTGCACTGGGATAGTCTGCTAACCAGTTGTTTCTAAAAAGTGTGTTCCCCGTCGTCCTTGAGGAAAAGAGCCTTCATAACCTTGTTGAAGGAAGACACCATTTCTGCCGTGAGGTGTTGAGCTAGTCATCGGCAGTTCATCTTTAAAATAAAGTGACTTTGGCGATTACACGACCCAGTAGTGGTAAGTCGGTGCCTGGAGCACGGCGGGAACAGAGAGGGAGAAAGGCCCCCGCCGCACACGCGTGTAATCCCACCGTCCGAGCGCTGCGCTAGGAGGATCCCAAGTTCAAGGCCAACCTGGACAACCGAGGGAGCTCCCGCCCCACAGCAGAAGTAAAAAGGGCTGGACACGTCCCTCGGACTCACACGCAGCGACGACGAGGATGCAGCCTTCAAGGCCCGTAGCCGGCAGGATTCGAACCTGCGCGGGGAGACCCCAATGGATTTCAAGTCCATCGCCTTAACCACTCGGCCACGACTACCTGGCCGGCAGCGCTTCCTGCTGGAGGTTTTGAAGAAGTGAGCGCGCGCCCCTCGCAGCAGGAGATACTGATAAAGTTGTCACTGAATCTGTCGCCGATGATGTCTCAGGTGACCGAGAGCTTTTAGCTCTGACAAAAGAAACCCACGGCAAACAGA
Source organism: Marmota flaviventris (assembly GCF_047511675.1). Lineage (NCBI taxonomy): Eukaryota > Metazoa > Chordata > Mammalia > Rodentia > Sciuridae > Marmota > Marmota flaviventris. The sequence continues at coordinate 157,849,848 of NC_092503.1, forward strand.
AAAAAGGTGACCTAGAAAGAGGGACAGGCGAAACTCGGAGAGCCCCGGGCACGAGCGGGGATTCTCTTGGCTGCGGCACGACACTCGCGGGTCACCGTCGTGAGACACCGGGAGGCACCAACGCCTCGGACCTGCCGGCGCCCGCGGGACGGGAGGCCGCCTGGGAGGCCCGAGAGGGAAGCGAGGCCCACCCCCGCTTTGGCTCCGGCGTGGCACGTGGAGGCAGGAGCCTCGCGACGAGCGAGCCGCCGGCCTTGCCCTGCGCGGCCCAGGACCGACCGAGGGAACCTTCCGGGAGGGCCGCCCCGGGAAGCCGTCCTCCCGCTGCTCCACCCCGCCGGCCGCCAGGGGGAGCTGCGCCGCGGCCGCGCGGAAGGAAGGGGGCGGGGCTCCCTGATTCATTCGTTTATTTTAAATCTACAATTTCTACTTTAATTTGCACAAGTACTGACCCTTAACTGATTGGAAATCTTTTAAAAGGGAAAAAGAAGCCGGGTGTGGTGGTGACACAGGTGATCCCCGGGGCTGGGGAGGTGGGGACAGGAGGATTGCAAGCTCAGAACCAGCCCTGGCAGCTCAGCGCGACCCTGTCTCTCAGTGAAAAATACACCACAAGGCTGGGGTGGGGCTCAGCGGACCAAAACAGTAAACCAATAAATAGAAATAACAGTTTGTTTCTTCATGCAGTATTTGAAAGTCACTGGGATAAGGGCCTAGGATATAATCTTATGATATAATCTCTCTTTTGTTTTGGCAGTATTGGGGATGTAAAATGGGGGTGCTTTATCTTTGAACTACGTCACCAAGTCCCCTGCACCCCACTTTACCTCCTGAGTAGCTGGGATGGCAGGAATGGGCCACCATGCCCGGCTATGGTATGTTTTCAAAATAGTGTCTTGGGCTGGGGTTGTGGCTCAGCGGTAGAGTGCTGGCCTAGCACATGTGAGGCCCTGGGCTCGATCCTTAGCACCTCATAAAAATAAACAATAGAATAAATGTATTGTGTTCAACTACAACAAAAACATAAATATTTTTTAAAAAATACCAGTATCTCATTAGAAATAGATTCACACAGGAAGTGCAGATGTTTCTAACTGCTCAAACTTTTTTTTTTTTTTTTTTTGTACCAGGACTGAATTCAGGAGTGCTTAGACACTGAGTCACATCACTAGTCTTATTTATTTATTTATTTATTTATTTATTGACAGGTTCTCATAAATTGTTTAGGGCCTTGCTAAATTGCTGAGGCTGGCTTTGGACCTGGGATCCCTCTTCCTCAGCCTTTCAAGCCACTGGGATTACAGGTGTACAACATTATGTCTGGCTAACTACTCAGACTTTTGAAGAGGACTAATTCTTCTATGTGTGTGTGGGGGGGGGGGGTGGGTATTGGAGATTGAATCCAGAGGCCTGCAACCACTAAGAATGTAGCCCTGTTTATCTTTATTTCTGAAAATTTTTATTTTGTTCTTTTTAGTTATACATGACAGTAGAATGTATTTTGATGTATTATATATACATGGAGTATAACTTCCCTTTTTTGTGGTTGTACATGATGTGGAGTTGCACTGGTCATGTATTCAGATATGAATATAGAAAAGTTATGTCCGGTTCATTCTACTGTCTTTCCCATTCCCATCCTATTTCCCCTTCCCCTCACTCTGCTCTGTCCTATCCAGTGAACACCCCACTACCACTCATTGTGAGTCAGCATCTGCATATCAGAGAGAACATTTGGCCTTTGGTTTTGGGGGAGTTTATTTCACTCAGCATGATAGTCTCCAGTTCCATCTCTTTACCGGTAAATGCCAGAATTTCATTCTTCTTTATGGCTGAGTAACATTCCATTGTGAATGTGTACCACAAGCCTCCATTTTAAGCAACACCTGCAGGTGCTGCCAAAACTCATATATCCAGTTTTCATTCTTATTTGAGCTTCTCAACTTGTCTAGGCGGCTATTTTCCCACCCCTCAGTGTCCCCTAACACCAGGGGAGGGGTGACTTTTAGACAGCATCCCACTACTATCAGCCACAGTCTCCAAGGGTAGGTCAGCCCTGCTCTGTCCTGAGTCTGTAGCTGGGAGCACAGGCTTGGCAGAGCTCAAACTTCTCCTTCCTCACTCTGAGTGTGTGCTCTGAGCACAGTGTCGGTCTGCAGGCTATGCCACTGGTCTGTAGACATGCCTCAAAACATGTCTCATTCGCAAAAGGAGCAGAGACGTGTACAAACAAGACAGAATTCCGAGACCACGTTGAAGAAACTTAATAAATCATGTTCAAAATGTCGGTCATATTTTCGTTTTTATTCCCAAGAAGAACAGTTTCTATTTACTTAGGAAGCTAGAACAGAGTTCTAAAATATCCCTATTATTTGTTTCCCTATTATTTAAGGCTTTAAATTAATATGCCATCATGTAGTATATTAATATGCAATTACATAATATAGCTGTACCAAGATGCAAAGGGCATCTCTTGGAGGACTGTTTGGCACATGGCCTCACAAGAAGCATAATAGTTTAACTATAATTTTAAAATGTGGGAAAAACCTATTAGGGTAGCTTTGTTACATGAACATTAATTTATACATCATCATTAACTAACATCCATGCAGTATTCTGCTCTCTTTGGTTTTTCCCTAACTTCCTTTTCCTGTTCCAGGACCCTGTTCAGAATATATTCAGTCACATGTCTCTGTAGGTTCTTTAGGCTGGGGCAGACTCTCAGACTTGCCTTGGTTTGGGTGATCTTGACAGGTTTGAAGGGTATAGTCAGGGATTTTGAGATCTGCTGGTGTGATGCTGCAGGAATTGGTTTTGAAGTCTGTATGTTCCTGCATAGGCATTTAACTCCTAAATCTCTCTTCTTCCTATATACTTATTTATTCAATATTTCATTTCACCATCAAGGAACCACAGATGGTTATTTTCTAGTTGGGGTAATTTCAACACTATTCTAGGTATTTTAATTTTCGCAAATTTTTTATTTTAGAGTTGCTTGGGCTGTTTCCGCTTTGGCCACCGAAGGCGTGTTCGACTGCTTTCCCGGAGGCTGCAGCCGTGGCCGAGGGCAGGTCCTGGGAACCGCTGGCCGTGGGGTCGCAGGGAGGCCTGGTGACCGGGAAGCGCTGCTGCCCCGTCCCTCTGTCCTGACCTCGGGGCGCCTTTGAGGAGCCCGGCTGGTGGGAGAGTCTCACCGTCGGCTCTCGGCGGGCGAGTGGGTCCGCGGGCGGCCCGTCTGACGAGGGGACAGCGCTGCCCCGGGCAAGTCGACGACCCAGCTCGGCTTTGCAGACGGCGGCCTTTCTCGAGGCGGAGCTGGGTACCAGGACACAAAAGGCTTCGCTTGGGGTCTCAACGCCCTGTTCCCGGGACTGGGTGGCACGCGGCCTCAAGGGAAGTTCCCTGCAGGAGATTAAGATCCCCACACCGCGCGCCCCCGCAGGAGGAGCGTGCGCCCCGACGGGGGGCAGGGCGGCGGACCTGGGCAGCGCGGCCCCGTCCAGCAGTGCGCGGCGGGCGGCCGAGGGGACCCGGGAAGGCGGGCGCGCACGGCCCCAGGTCGGTCCCCAGAGCCGGTCTGTTCCGGGTTTTGCACCGGGAGCCCCGGAGGGGGGAGGAGCGCCACTGCGGCTGGCGGCGGAAACCCGGGCGCGTCTCTGGACCGGGACCGAGAGGAAGGCGCCGTCAGCGAGGAGACCGGTGCCATCCGGCAGGAGCACCGCGGGCGCAGACGGGCGGTTCCATGGTGTAATGGTTAGCACTCTGGACTCTGAATCCAGCGATCCGAGTTCAAATCTCGGTGGAACCTGGCGTGGGTTTTCTTTTTGGGGACGATCGGCGGGAACCTGCGGTTTACAGGAGCCATAAGAGGGCACAGGCTCTGCGTGGACCCCAAGACTAGACTACCTGCTTAGTTTGAGCTCAGGAGACCTTTCCTCCTACCTGGGAGAGGGCACAGCCTCTGCGCGGACCCCGAGGACGGCCTGCTTGCTTGGAGCTCAGGGGACCTTTCCTCCTACCTGGGAGATGTTCTGCTGCTGAACAATTTTGAATTGAAGAGCTTCCTTTGATTTCTTTATAAAATGTAGTGACTTCACTTCATGCAGGAGCGAAAGCATCTAAAAGGTATGAGAGGGAAGAGTTTTTCATAGTTTTCCATATATCTGTTTGCCTAGAGAGAGTGAGTCATTTTACGAAGCCGGATAGATATAAAACCCAGATTGATAGGTAGGTCACCACTAATTCCTTGTGCTACTAGACTTTGCTTTGCAAATTCATGTCTGGTGTATCTAGTGAAGGAGCCTAGAAGAAAATAAAGGAAAAAGAGAAGCCATGTGATTGCAATTTGTGTTCCATTTCAACACCTACCATTTCTATCACTGTTGTCTAGAATATAAAAAAAGCCAATATTTAGAGGGAAATTCACTTCGGTTTCTTTGAACTATACTTGAAGAACACCTATCAGCCCTGATTGCCATGACTAGTTTCTATTTTCTACTACTTCTTTCCTAGGTCTGATATCTTTCCAAGGGTAACCTCTGAAGTTTTAGATCTGTCATGTGAGCCACCTGCCACCTATAGCCATTACCATCTTGTAACCCTATGCATTCATTGGAGGAAGCCAAGTGCTGGAACAAGGGCTGGCTAACCCATGGCCTGTGGATTCCATGTCATCTTTATAGATTCTTCTTTTAAGGTCAGTGTCCTGGCCCAAAGAGAGATGACAGCTGATTTTCTTGAGTATTAGGGAGAAATACAATGCTCACCAATTGAGTGATCCCTCAGGCTACTTGAGAGAAAAGCTAGAATCCACCATTAACTACCTTTGCCACCTCATTTCTATGAGAAATTTGGGTAAGGTTACATTTGCTGAGGCCCCTAAGTTATCAGAGGAGACTTTCTTCACTTTCTCATTCCTCAAGGAAAGAGCACTGTACATGAAACAGCATGAACTAGGGGCTGTTCTAACACTAATATTCAGTATTTTGAGCATTTGAATATTTTTCTTAGCCTTTTCCTCGTTCTAAAATGAGGATGGTAGTACTTTACAGAACAATGCCATAGAAATGAGGTTATGCACATGCTATCGAGTTATTCTACCTGGTAAATCACCATGCCAGGCTATTCCCTGTTTTTGTAAAACACTAACAACTAATGAAGTCAATCTAGAAATTAAAGGGGAATGAGTGATTAACCCCAAAAAACAAACCTAAAAAAATTAAAACATAGTTTGCTGAGGATCTTCATAGTGAAGAAATGTGACAAAATGCTGATGTGTCTTTTCATTATAATTTTTGTGTGTGTGCCTTTATACTTGGGACAGTTTCAGGAAATCCCAGTGCCAGTACATGAGAAGTGGTCTCCAGGTAGTGCCATAGCCAGACAGATCCAGGACTCACCAAGTTACAGGAATATAGGGTCAGAGTGTCTTTTGGACAGCTGCTTGACAGGAGGAACCCTGCACCCCAGGGATGGAGGAAGGAATTTTTGTGCCAAAGCCAACTGGAACCTCCTACATCAGTTGAGAAACAGTTCAGGCATGAGTGGCTGGCAAAACACACAGCTGACTCTCAATCCCTTTGGTATCCCACAGGGTTTGGAATGTGTGCTGGGGCCACTTGGTGGGCAAGGCAGTTACAATTGACATGGCTGTGGTCATGTCATGCTGGATCTCTGTTACCATAAATAAGTGGCAGCCAGCCTCAGACCCATGGTGAGCACCATCCTCAGTAGCCATAGGCTAGGTGGAAGTTCTGTTAGACCACGACACAAGAAAAGACCACTGACTCCAATTAAAATCAAATTAAAGCAAGCTTATTATTTCGACTGGCCGGGCTGCCTTTCCCATCAAAATTGTGGGAGCCAAGGACAACAGCAAAGCTTCCTTGCAGCCCAGCTTTATAGCCCAAAAAGTTACACAAAAGGGGGGTTACAGATAACAAAACTCTGAGGAGCATAACACATGTTAGTTTACATTTTTGCTGGCCCCAACATCAGAATTTATGAAGGTCATTAGAGCCTCAGAGAGGGTTGTTATTTGGCCAGGGAAGGCCAGGATTTATGAGGCGTCACTAAGGTTTAGGAAAGGGTTGTTATCTGGTCAGGGAATGTTAGAGTCTGTAAACAAGTCAAAATAACACCTAGCATTTTGCCAGGGGAATGTTAGAGTTAGTAAACAAGTCTGGATGGTGCCTGGCAAAATGCCAGAGGGAGTGGTTTGAGAAGTAACAAAAGACAGCCATTAAGTATGGAGATTCCTTATTGGTTGACTGATGTATCTAGTTTATGCTAATTAGATAAGCTGGGTGGAATGTATAAATACTGCTCCTGTCCTGCAATAAACGGCTTCCACTCCTGCTATATCAACGTACACAAGTTGTTCGTCACCCCCCGGTTATTTTGCTGCAGCCGGACTGCGGCAAGGGAAAACCGTGCATGGGTGAATTCAAGGCCCGGGCAGGCATTCCAAGCAGCTTTACAACATCAACCTATGGCCAGCTACACAGACATCCTAATGTTTTTACAGAAAACAGAAATGAATCCTTCGTAACTTGTGACAAGCTGGCTTCTGATCTAAAGAGAGAATTAGGCTAGGTATATCAGTTCTAGCACATGGAAAGGTCAGGAGGATGAAGACCTGATCAGAGTGTGAAGAAACCAGTGCAGATAAAGTCCAGTGCCTGACCCAGAACTCAACAGAGATCCTGGAAAGGATCAGTGTTGGCGGAATGGATCTGAAGTTTGTCCAACAGGCTCCTGCTAGGACTCCCAAAGGAGTTGATTGGCACTGCCTCCTGAAACTCTTTCACTTCTTGTTTTCTATCCTAGTCATTAGTGGTGTGCAATTTTAGTTGCTGGACTTATCCTTTTCTTGATTGTGGGTAACACACCTCTGTTGGAGTGCAGGTTTATTACCTCGTGAAGGATGAGTGATTGCTGCATTAGTGAAGGTCAGGAGTCCCCAGTCAGTGCCCAGGCCACTTGCCGCAGCCCGGCTGGCTGCAGCAAAATAACCGGGGGGTGACAAATGACTTGTGTATGTTGATACAGCAGGAGTGGGAGCCGTTTATTGCAGGACAGGAGCAGTATTTACACATTCCACACAGCTTATCTAATTAGCATAAACTAGATACATCAGTCAACCAATCAGGAATCTCCACACTTAATGGCTCGCTGGTGTTACTTCACAAACCACTCCCTCTGGCATTTTGCCAGGCACCATCCAGACTTGTTTACCAACTCTAACATTCCCCTGGCAAAATGCCAGGTGTTATTTTGACTTGTTTACAGACTCTAACAGCCACTGTCTCTCTGATGACTTCATTTGCAGAGTCGGGACAGGCGCCCCCCACCTCCAGCCCTCCTCCGGGTGAGCACGCCTGCTCCTTGTGGGAAGGTTTTCCAGCACACCGGCTCGGAGCTGTCTCGGAAACAGGACTGGTGGTTTGGGAATTTGAATCTAATGTTTCAAGCACTGAATTTTACCCAGCTGAACCACAGAGGCCTCAGTAGTGTGGAAAGGAACTAAAAATAGCAGGTGAAACGTCACACTCCAGACTTTATACACGTATTTACCCAGAGATCGGGAGGGGCGGAAGGAGGGGACGAAGGACGTGGGTTTCGTGAGACAGTCTGAAATCCGACGGCGACTTCATCAAGCGGAGCAGGGAGAGGGTCCGCCGCAGGGCGTGAGGGGCTCGCGGTGGGGTTTGGGGCGATCCTAAGCGGCTCCTGGACGCCCTGCTCCGCCCTCTCATTCTCTGGCCAGGAGTTCTCTTGTCACTTCCCCCTCCTGAGTGGAAACTAAAGAGAAGCCAGTGGAAGTGCCGGTGTTTCTGGGGTCGCTGCTGGAATCGGAGCGCGGAGGCCTGGAGCGCGGAGAAGAGCGCGCGGACGGACGCGGGTCCCCAGGGCGCACGACGGGCGCCGCGCGCCTGGTAGGACGCGAATCCCGTTTGCCCAAATCGCAGCCCCATCCTCCCGTCTCCCTCCCAGCAAAGTGGTCTTACGTTGTTGGCGTCTAAAAAACTAATTAAGTGGGAATTAAAAGGGGCAATAGTGACATCGCCCGCGATCTGGAGAAGCCGGGGCTGTTACTGAAGCCCGGGGAGAAGCGGTTCATTGGGAAGGGTCGCGCCGCGGTGCAGACAGTGCCGGGCTCCGACGGCCGGGGAATGGAATTTTACCCATTGAAGCAGGGCGCTCCGTGGGCAGACGAAGGGCAGCTCTTGCACCAGTGTCCGAGCGTTTCCAGGGGCCAGCCGACCCGAGCCCACCAAAATCGACCCCAGGAAGCTCCGTTTCTGGGAAGGTCTCCTGTTTGGTCTCCTCCCGTCAGGCCACCAGAGTTTGGGACCTTCCCAGTTCTGAGGCTGCCTTGCTGTCAACTTGCCCGAACAGGTGGCGTTCATCGTGCACACGTGGACAGGCACCAGGTGGTGGGGAAATCCAGCCTTCCGAGGGAGGCTGAAGTCCGTGCAGTTACTTACCCCAGTGAGCAGCGAGTTCTCCACGTAGTCGTGGCCGAGTGGTTAAGGCGATGGACTAGAAATCCATTGGGGTCTCCCCGCGCAGGTTCGAATCCTGCCGACTACGCAGTCCGTTGACTTATTGGCTGGAGACACACCTAGTTTAAGGTCCTGGTTTTGTAACCACGAGTGGGTGGTAGGTGCAACCATCCAGAGTTGTTGTTAGAATCTTTCTCCCCTAGCCCAGTGCTGGCTCAGTTATAGATTAAACACCAGATCCCTTCAGTGTAGTGTGTCTCTTCCCAAATGCAAAATACAACGAAAACCCTGGAGTTGCTACACAGGTTTGGGCACATCCTCATCGCGGCAGGATGAGCAAGGTTTGACTCTGGCTACTATCCCCTGTGTATGCCACTAATTTGCTAATTCCTTTATTAAAGGTTTTCCTTAAACTCTTTTACACTCTTGGCACCATCTACAAGTCTCAATAAAGTAGGTGACCAATTGATCCTTTATTTTTTCCTTACATATCTTAAGAATCATTGGTTCTCTCTCTCTCTCTCTCTCTCTCTCTCTCTCTCTCTCTCTCTCTCTCTCCCAGCTACTCTTACCAAAGCACATACCATCATAAATAAATTCTACATAAATAAATTCAAATGGAGAACCAATTACAATAAACCTAGTGAAGAAAGTTTTCAGGATACTCATTATGGCCGAGAACTTGTGTTGCCCAGTATGACCCTCCCACTTGCTAGCTCTTTCCTCGAGCAGAAAGGGAGGATCTCACCAATGAAGGGCTTCTTAGAGGAGATCTCAGCAAGCCTGAAAAGGGAACTGAGGTGATAGTCTACACTCTGGTCTAAGCATTCTACTAGAGCCACACCATGTCTCCTTACAATGCACCAAATGTGAGCTGTGAGGACCCTCTGAGAGAGGAGAATCTCCAGGCCAGGCTTGAGGAAGCTCCAGGTGTAGGTGCACCTTTGGTCTCCCAGTTTACAAGATGGAGATGAGTTATTTGTACAGGCATATTTCAAAGGTGGTGTTGTTTTATCATCTGCATGTTTAATTACAGCTTAATGATGGTGATGCTTCCTGATTCCATTCAGGTGTTGTGACATAAAGTCGATTCTTCGGTACAAAGGCCTGTCAGTCTGGCTTCCATGGTCTCCAACAGCACTTGTGAATCCCCTGACTCAGTGTCCACAATTGTCAGTTTTGCATCAGGGACATTTCTCTGTGAGAGGGTGAATAAATTTTACTTTATCTACCATAAGAAGTTGAGCCAAAAAGTAAATTAAGAAGCTGTTTCTTAATAGCTTTCTGACCATTGATTGAGAAGAAGAATCTACTAGTTCCCTTTTATGGTTTTGAGAAAGACATAAAATAATCATGAAAAGATATTTGGGTTCCAAACAGATTTCTTCTAACTCATTTTTTTTTAACCATTCAATTACATATTTTATTTGGAAATGTTTACACAAGTAAGGGGAAACTAAAATTTTGAGACAGTGGATGTTATTAGATTATCATCAGTTTATTATAAAAGACACATGGAAATTATTTACATGATGAAAGATCTCAGAACTTCAGTGGAATGGGCAGCTTCATAGGATGCCATTTCAACAGCCATTTGTTTCAGTCTACATACTTTCCAAGAATGTCACCATCTCTAAATAAGAAATAATCCTTGTCATCTACAACTACTTTGGTGCCTCCATCCTCTGGGAGAAGAACTTTTATCTCCAACTTTCACACTAACTGGCTGAATCTTTCCTTTCCTTTAGAGCCTGGTCCCACAGCTACTACTGTTGCTTGCAATACTTTTCCTTGAGATTTTTCTGGAAGCATAATGCCTCCTTTGGTTACAGTTTTGGCTGCACTCCTTTCGACCAATACTCAGTCAAAAAGTGGAAGAAACTTTCTAAATGCTTGTCCGGCCATGACTCGCCCCGCGGCCGCCGAGACCCGCAGTAGGGCCCTAGATGTGGTCTCTCTTTTAATAGGTTGGTCTCGCATAAGCCCAATTCATCTCCCCCCCACCCCACCCCCCAAAAAACAAACCATACTCGGCACTATGCCAGGAAAGAAGCCTTTCCTGGGGAGGGCTGTGCCCACTCCTGGGTCTGTGTCTGTCTCTGCTGTTTGAGGACTGAGCAGGCACCTGTCTACCTAAAGCAAACTGCTCCAAGGCTTTCCTGAGCCACACTGCTGACAGAATGGCCAACCTGTCATTTGCTTTTCCTTTCCTATTTCCATCTTCTGAGAACAAATAGGAATCACTTCAAGGATCTGGATGTACAAGTTGCTTCTTGTATATTGAAAAACACTTTTTTTTTCCCCAATCAACACCTTCAAGTCTTATTTACCTAAAGTTACAGATTTCAATGTTATTTGTGCCTTTCCCTTTGCTTCTGCCTTTATGCTCTCAGTGATACTCTGTTTCTTCAGACTCTCCACGTTTTGCTACACTTATTTGCATGTTTATAGAGTATCTCTCCTAGTGGACACTAGAGCCCGAGGCAGGGGAAATGCTCTGTGCCTTGCCTAACACTGCCCCAGCACTCGAGTGCATGGGTCAGTCCATTCAGAGTGAGTTTTTTGACATCATGAACTGTAGGAAACAGATTAACCAGGTTAGTTCCACTCTGTAATGGTTAGCACCATGGGCTCTGGATCCAGTGAGTTCAAATAAATTGTTTCTTTCTCAGCTTTATTGCCTGTTTTAGTTTAGTTTTGGTTTTGTCTACCTAAACCATACTAGCAAACTTCATCCCTGACATGTTTATAAATGACTGTGAAAGGATTCAGGCATCTACATACTATATGATAAGGAAGGGAAAAAAGGGTCAAAAGTAAATATTTTGGGGGCTGGGGTTTTGGCTCGGTGGTAGAGCACTTGCCCAACATGTGTGAGGCACTGGGTTCACTCCTCAGCACCACATAAAAATAAATAAATAAAATAAAGATCCATTGGCCACTAAAAAAAATTTAAGAAAAATATTTTTTAAAATTTTTAAGTAAACACTTTTAATTAAAATAGGCTAAAAAAGAATAAAATTTGTCCAGAAATGAATTTAACAACAGAAGTATAAACTTATACTCTGAAACACTGATAAAAGAAATTGATGAAAATTGAAATGAATGAAGACATCCCATGTTCATGGAGCTGGAGACTTGATATTGTTAAGATGGCACTATTCCTGGGGCTGGGGTTGTGGCTCAGTGGTAGACTGCTCACTTAGTATGAATGAGACACTAGGTTTGATCCTCAGCACCACATAAAAAATAAAATAAAGATGTAGTATCCACCTAAAAATTAAAAAATAAAAAGATGACAATATTCCTTAAATTTAACTTTAAATTTAACTTAAAATGATCATAGTTTCAGCAAATTTTTGGTAGAAGTTATCAAGTTGTTTAAGAAAATTATTTGGAATTTCAAGAAACCCAGAATAGCAAGAACAACTAAAAAGAAGGAAAAAAACTAAGAAGACTCACACTTCCAAATCTCAAAATTAATGTCAAAACAATAGTCAAGAACACATGGCACTAGGAGAAGGATGAACACGTAGCTTCATGGAAGAGAGTTGAGAGTTCAGAAATCAAGCCATGAGCCTATGGTGGACCGAGTTTTGACAAGGTTCCAAGATCCCTGTGGCAGAAAGAATAAACTCTTCAACAAGTTGACAAAATTGAGTAACCACTAGTTAACAAAGAAATTGGCCTTACCTAACACCTTTTACAAAAACTAATTCAAAATGGTCAGGCAGTAAATGTAATAGCTAATATTAATAAACATAGGGTACATCTTCATGACCTAAGACTTGGTAGCCTTGTTGGAGTTAACACCAAAAGTACAAGAAACAGACGAGAATACATAAAGTCGACTTCATCAAAATTTAACTTTCGTGTTTTAAAAGACACTATCTGTTAGAGTCTGTAAACAAGTCAAAATAACACCTGGCATTTAGTCAGGGGAATGTTAGAGTTGGTAAACAAGTCTGGATGGTGCCTGGCAAAATGCCAGAGGGAGTGGTTTGAGAAGTAACAAAAGCAAGCCATTAAGTGTAGAGATTCCTGATTGGTTCAGTGCTGTATCTAGTTTATGCTAATTAGATAAGCTGTGTGGAATGTATAAATACTGCTCCTGTCCTGCAATAAAGGGCTCCTACTCCTGCTGTATCAAGGTACACAAGTTATTCGTCACCCCCTGGTTAGTTTGCCCAGCCAGCCGGGCTGCGGCAACTATCAAGAAAGTGATGGCCCTAAGAATGGAAGAAAACGTGTGGAAATCACATCTGACAAGGGTCTGGCGTCTACAATATACAAAGAGCTCTTACAACTCGACGATAAAAGATAAGTAACCGGCTAAAAATGGGCAAGAGACAGGAAGAGACATTTCTCAAAGGAAGATCTACATAGATCAAGGGATCGGTATTGTGAGTCACCTGGGAATTCAAATCAAAGCTACAGCGAAATGTCCCTTCATGTCCACAAAGGCGGTACCCCGTCAGATTGTCATTCAGCAGCAGGTGTCGTGAGGGCATGCTGAGATAGAAACCACCACTTCCCCTCCCGCGGGTGGCATCCGAGTGGAAGACAGTCCCCAGTTTCTCAAACTACTGAATGTACAATCACCGTATGGCCAGCCTTCTCCTCCTAGTACTCCACCCATAGGGAAAACCTGTAGGTGAAAAATCCTCGTAGGGTTCGAGACATACGGAAGCCTGTGTTGTGAACTCTAAGTCTCTCGCGTATCCCAGTGCTTTCTATTCGATTTGTATCCACAGCACAGACTGAAACCCTCTGGCATGCCTTTTTTAAGTTTGAAGATGCATATCTACATGACTGCTGCAGTCCTGCTGCAGCAAAATAACCGGGGGGTGACGAACAACTTGTGTGCATTGATACAGCAGGAGTAGGAGCCGTTTATTGCAGGACAGGAGCAGTATTTATACATTCCACACAGCTTATCTAATTAGCATAAACTAGATACATCAGTCAACCAATCAGGAATCTCCACACTTAATGGCTTGCTTTTGTTACTTCTCAAACCACTCCCTCTGGCATTTTGCCAGGCACCATCCAGACTTGTTTACAAACTCTAACATTCCCCTGGCAAAATGCCAGGTGTTATTTTGACTTGTTTACAGACTCCAACATATGACTTTTACTCTGTTTTCACACCATTAATAGAGAACCACATACTGGGCTGGGTGGTTTCCCTTGAGAGCTCTCTGCGTACTTCCCATCAGCAGGATTCCAGAGGTCCAGAGGTTCCAGAGGTCACTGTGACCTCTCGGGTGTTTAAAACAGTTGCCGCTGCCTAAGGTTCTGCGGGGGACGCCGAGATGTGGCTCAACCATCTTTACCAGGGGCCGGGACAGGCGACAGCTCGGCTCCTGCAGCCCACGGGGGAGGGGTCCTTCCAGTTCCCGGGATAAAGCGACAAGTAGGGGACAAGTCTGCAAAAACACGCAGACGACCGACCTCTAGAGAGATCTGAAGGTCGAGTTTTGCTGGTGGTCAAGGACTGAACCAGGCCTACAGAGCCACCTCCCCACCCTTCTTTACTTTCTATTTCAAGTCAGGGCCAGGCTCATCTGTCCAGGCTGCCCTGGAGCTTCCCACCCTCGGGCCTCAGCCCCGGGAGCCCCTGGGGTCGAGGGGCGCACCACCGCCCGGGCTCACGAGGTTTCATCGGTGGAGACGGCGGAGGGCCCCACGTAGTCGTGGCCGAGTGGTTAAGGCGATGGACTAGAAATCCATTGGGGTCTCCCCGCGCAGGTTCGAATCCTGCCGACTACGAGCCTGGAGTTTTGGAATCGAACCCGGAGAGGAAACCAGAGCATGACCTTGACACCTTAACTTTCCCTGTGTGTCACAAGGATGTCCAGGACTGGTGCAAACATAGCAGTGAATATCACTGAAACCCTGGGGACACGTGTCTTGTATAACTTCCAGAGTTATGTGTGTGAATAAATTCATAACTTTTGCAAAAAAAAAAAAAAAAAAAAAATCAGAGGAGTGCGTAGTGTTTTACTTGGTGTAGTGACAACTGGACATCCACAGACAGACCAAAGCACAGGTAGAACCCCCATGGACCAAACCTCATTCCTTACACAAACATCGACTCTACAGTCAGATGAAGTCCTTAGATTTGATACCAAGAGCCAGTCATTGGAAGGAGAGGTTGATAAATCGGACAACATCGAGATTCAACACCTTTACTCCAAAAAGGTCCTGGTAAGCGCTGAAAGAACACAGGACCGAGTGGGAGACCCTATTTGCAGCCCACACTGTCTGACCGAGAACAGGAAAGGACGCACAATTCTCAGAACTTGACAGCAGACCAGCGCCCAGGTACAAGACGACAGGAGACGCAGATCTCGCTGGCGAGCACCTGGAGGTGGCACAGAGGCACAGCGCAGTGTCCGACATCATCCGCCCACGGGAAAACTCAGGTCCCCACGCCCGACAGCGCCGTGCACCCGGCAGAGCAGCCGGACAGAAGCGTCCCACGCCCCGGGAGCATGGCAAAGAGCGCAGCTGCCGCCCGCGAGGCTCCTTCCCAGCGCGAAGCTACCGTGCGACCCGACCACGGCTCTCTCGGTCACTTGTCCTCGGGACACTGAAACCCGAGTCTCCACGGAACTCTGTGCGTGGTGTTTCCACAGCAGCTTTACCATAATGTCTCGCCGTCGGAAGAGCCCAGATGGAAGGGTTGTTCAGTGACAGCCTGAAGGTCACACTCTGGGACAGCCATGCCACCGACTGTCGCTCAGCACTGTGAAGGAAGGTCACCACGGGCACAGGCGACACTGGGTGAATCACGGGAATCGGGAGAAGCCGGGACACGGTCCGTTTTTAGGGCTCCGTCTAAATCGCTTTCTGGGGATGTCGAGGCCTGCAGCGAGGCGGCTCCTGGTCTCCGGGTCGGGGACGGCGGAGGAGGAGCGCGGGACGGTACAGGGGCCCGGGGCGGAGGGGCACCAGGAGGGCTGGCCGGACCGACCGACGGCGGACAGTCTCTAAAGGGCTGGCGTCCGTCCGGTGAACCACGAGGGGGCCTCGGCGTGTCCACCCGCTCCTGCGGACAGAACTTCCGACTTGGCAACTCGTGAAGGACTGCGGACCGCGCGGGGTAATAAGGCGAGAATGACGTGGTGTGGGCTGGGAAGGACCGCGCGGAGCTGGGAGCGGAGGGAAGACGGCAGGAAGCCGCCGAATTGAGTGGCGAAGCGTTGGACGGGGGAGCGATGATTAGGAGAACTCCTGCCGGTGCGCCCCGCGAGC
This sequence comes from Marmota flaviventris, assembly GCF_047511675.1. Lineage (NCBI taxonomy): Eukaryota > Metazoa > Chordata > Mammalia > Rodentia > Sciuridae > Marmota > Marmota flaviventris. The sequence goes on from NC_092503.1 coordinate 157,865,615, forward strand.
AGAGTGGCGCAGCGGAAGCGTGCTGGGCCCATAACCCAGAGGTCGATGGATCGAAACCATCCTCTGCTAGTTACCTTTTAACTCTCCATTTCTCCTCCTCCCTGGAAGGCTGGCTGCGGGTACTACCACAGGAACTCCAGTGGCTCCGCTAATCTACCCCACGGAGAAGATCAAGGCCTTGCAGGTTTTATGAAGGGGGTTCTTTTCCAGCAGTTTGGAGCACAGTTCTTATGTGAGACCACAGCTCTGAACTCCTCTCTGGCAGCTCTCTTAAGGCTCCTGCAGGCTCCAGGCAGGATGAGGCCCCTGGTACCAGAAGAACGCGAGCTGAATCAAGGAGTGGCCTTCACTGTCCCACCGAGGGCAAAGGAGATGCAGGAGGGAGGAACAATCCTAGGCTGTCAACCTGAAGGGCTGTGGGGAGAAGCAAGTGGCCTTTACAGGACTGAAGAATCACAAATGCAGGATTTGGAACGACCCAGCTAGATTCCAGTGGATTCCACGGCCATGGGGCAAAGATAATTTTGCTGCATTGCAGATTACTGATACTATGAAAGGAGATATTCCCAAATATGCGACTCTCTGTGGCTGCTTGGTAAAAACTTGAGCTGGGTGATTTAATGAACCGTGGCCACTGGTTTAGCAGAGGAAAATGCCACAGTCTCCCACACCTCATAGGAGGTCCTTCACATCTCCTTAGAACAACTTGGTCCATTTACATCTTGGAGAGTGACAGTAGAAAGAATTCCTGACAAGTGGGATTTTTAAAAGCTGGCATCAAACAAGGGAGTTGAATCATTCCTACCAGTGGTTTCAAGGAGGGGGGGCATTTAAAGATCACTTATGACCTTAGCTTAAGCTCACAGGAAACTTTAATTCCATCCAACACACTTATGGTGACCACCTTCTAGATAGGACAGGCTCCGGTCCCTTATACATTACCAATATATAAATATGTACAAGCTAGCAAATTGAGTAAGCATTATACTGCATCTCACATAAATACAGACCAAGAGTATGCACAGAAGAAGTAATTTATGCAGTAGGAATTTAAAAGCCAAAGCTTGCAAAAATTGGAAATACAATTTTCTATCCTTCAGTTTTGAACTGCCCCTCAGACTCAGTTAATGGACTGTGGCCAGTCACTTCCTGACTAGTTTTGAGCTGTTCTAAGAGAGAATGTAATTTAGAAAGGGAAGTGAGAAAGAATTCGGATTGAAACTGTCAGCTGATTTAGGTTATAATTATGGACCAAATGTACTAGGAGCTCTGAGAAGCTATTCTTTCTACAAAGAGTTTTATCTATCTGTTTGTTTGTTTGTTTTTGTGGTAGGCAAAGTGTTGTGTGATTGCTGCAGAAACAAAAGTGAACAAAGAGCACAGTGCCAATTCTTTTGTATATTAGTGCCCATTAGGAATATTCTGCAAATGTAAATAAGCCCGCTCAGGGAGAGTTTGGAGAAGTGGCTTGTGGTCAGTAGCGCAGGAGGAGCACAAAGAGGGTGGAATGCACACTAAAAATGAAAACTTCAGTTTCCAGGAAAATGTGGGTCCATCACCTCCCACCTACAGAATCCATGCAAGGGCAGCTTGTGGCCCATTCATTAGAGGAGGTGGTTTATACTGGAAAGCAATAATAGGAAAGAAAGGATTAAGATCAAGTCTGGCAATGGAATTAGGGGCATGGCTTCCACAAGGCCTCAAAAATTATTTCTCTAAGTCCGCATCTGTTGGCTTTGGTCTATGAGCCTAAAGTATATCTGGACCCTGCCAGGCAGCACACATACTCACAAAAAAGCTTCCCAGGGTGCAATGGGGGTATATGCAGCCTTGTCACCTAGGCACAGATGCTTGGCCCAATATAGAACAACTGCTAACAGTTAAGAAGTACTGTTTTTTTTTTTTTTTTTTTTTTTTGTGGTGCTGAGGATTGAACCCAGGGCCTTGTGCATGCGAGGCAAGCACCCTACCAACTGAGCTATGTCCCCAGCCCCAGGCAGTACTTCTTGCATACATATTTTTATGCATTTTCTCAACAACAAAAAGCAGTTGGAAATTCTCCCTTCCAGGGGGCTGGGGATGTGGCTCAAGCGGTAGCTCGCTCGCTCGCCTGGCATGCGAGCGGCCCATCCTCAGCACCACATACAAAGATGTTGTGTCCACCACTAAAAAATAAATATTAAAATTCTCTCTCTCTCTCTGTCTCTCAAAAAAAAAAAAAAAAAAAAAATCTCCCTTCTGCTTCAAGGTCATGAATTAGGTAAGAGATTCTCAACTTTTGTAGAGTTTGCCCTTTTCAAATCAATATTATATATAGATAGATATTTAAAAATATTTTTTTCACAAAAAGATACCCATGACACAAAACATACAATTGAAAAAGTTATTTTTAAGGAGTTCACAAAAACTGTGGCAGATGGGGGCTGCAGTGGGGGGGAGGGAGAGGGAAAGGTGGCTGGCAGGAGATCGCTGCCTTCTGAATGCTCTTCCATGTTGAATAATCTGATTTAACTAGGAGGTTTAAAATCACCAAAATGACTTTAGGCATGAAGCTGCTTTCGAAATAGCAGTACCGCCTTTGAAATGTAGCCACAGGACTCATTAACGGCGGTCTCGTAATCAGGAGGCGTCAAGTGTCCTCGCTTCTGCTGAAGATGCAGTGGAACCAGCTCCTCCAGTTTCTCTCCTTAGGGCTCATGGGGTGCAGTTTCCCCACAGTGCACTTTTGAGACCCTAGAATGAAACCCCTGTAGGTCTGGCAGAAGAGAATGAAGCCCAGGTGTTTGGAGCGTGGTTGGAATCTCTACTTAGTTCCTTCTCAAAGCTTGCTGGGAGACCGCTGAGAAAAGGTCCTCCGTGTATGGCCCTTTCCCTTTCTTGCAGAATGCAGACAGAAGCAAGCTCTTAACTCCAAGTATTATGGTCCTGGCTGTGTCAATCACGCGGGGCCTCCTGCACCCAAACCAGGGCTGGTTCTTATTCCAGTGAGTTACAGTCTCATCTGGAGTTTGCCCTTTTCTAACCACGACCATCCTGGACCCCAGGACAGGACCACTTGGTGTGGGGACGTGGGTTGGTTCTTTCTTATTGAATTACAAAAAAATTGCTTCGCTTTTTTTTTTTTTTTTTTTTTTTTAACCTGTGTAGTATATAGCCTTTAATGCCCAATTTAGATTGGCGTCTGGGGATAGTAGCTGAGTCTTGCTTTCTTGTGTTTGATATGGGTTTTCCGGAATCCCCTTTTCTGCGTGGATGAGTACTGCAGGAATGGGGAATGGGACAGAGAGCGGTTCTGCGGAGCCTGTTTTGTTTGTCAAGGAAAGGATGCCTTTCAAATGGGGTGACTGCAGGTAGCAAGAAAGCATCATCATACCTGGGCTTTCCTTGGGGGCTAGGGGAGAGGGTGAGAAAAGTATTGCGAAAAGTAATTACGGTCCAAATACTTTACACATGCACACACGCCAAAAATTTTTTTAAAAATAAATGAATAAAAAGCAAACAACAACAAACAAGAAAGCAGGTTGGGGAAGCCCAATGTGTTCTTTCTTATGGGTTACAGGAAGATGGGGGAAGTTTGAGAGGAAACTGATTGAAAACCAGGCGACCGTCTTGTGGGGGAGACTATTAACATAATTATCCTCTCTCCTTCCTACAGGGAAGTAAGAGGGAACGTAGTCGGCAGGATTCGAACCTGCGCGGGGAGACCCCAATGGATTTCTAGTCCATCGCCTTAACCACTCGGCCACGACTACCTGAAACTCACCTGGCTCGTGGTGATAGATAGCTGTGCCAAGCTTTAGCTCTGCCAAAGGCCACATCTACCAGTAGTAACTCGTTCGCTGTCAATGTTTCTTACTGTTGGACATCACTAGATAAATATGTTGCAGCAAGTTGACAAGGAACACTTCACCTTACAGGTGGGAAGGTCCTTATCCTGATTGGCGCCAGTTAGATGACTGCCACACTGTTTTGGCGAGTTGACAAGCAATGCCAACGTCAGTGCCGGGAAGGTTCCTTGTTGGAGTCTGTAAACAAGTCAAAATAACACCTGGCATTTTGCCAGGGGAATGTTAGAGTTCGTAAACAAGTCTGGATGGTGCCTGGCAAAATGCCAGAGGGAGTGGTTTGAAAAGTAACAAAAGCGAGCCATTAAGTGTGGAGATTTCTTATTGGTTCAGTGCTGTATCTAGTTTATGCTAATTAGATAAGCTGTGTGGAATGTATAAATACTGCTCCTGTCCTGCAATAAACGGCTTCCACTCCTGCTGTATCAACGTACACAAGTTATTTGTCACCCCCCCCCCCCCCCCCTAGTTTGCTGCAGCCGGACTGTGGCAGTTCCTTGTCCTGACGTCCTGACAGGAGGAGACCAAGCAGGAGGCCTTCCCAGAAACCAGGCTTCATACGGTCGCTTCTGGTGGGGATCGTGAGTCACGCCCAGCACCTGGAAACGCTCTGACACTGGTGAAAGAGGTGCACTTCTGTCTGCGGACGGGAGCGCATTGGTTGAGTGGTTTCTGGAGCTCCCAGAGGATGAACAGAAACACTAACCACAGCCTAGGCCAACACTGCCTGAGCGACACACCAGCCCCTAAATTTTAAACTGTGCATGTGTGTGATCATTGATAGTCTTTTGGAAAATTGACAACCATTTGAGTTAAAGGATATACTATTTTATTTTAAAACTTTGTCTCTTTTTTCTACATATATATGCAGGAGTAAATATGAAGCAGACGCAAGCTCCCAAACATTAAAAAAAATCGAAAACCTGTATTTAAAGACTCAAAACTATTGTCTATATCAGCGTTCTTTCAAAGTGATTTTTGAAAGTTACAGTTAAAGTCAACAGGCAAGTATGTGTGGGGAGAGTCTATTAATTATATCAATGTCTAACTAGCATTGATTATTTGAGAAACAAGTTTAGGTGAATGAACTCACTGTGGAGTATGTTGAACAAGACAGTTGATCAGTCCAAGGGCAACCAGATGCAAATGCCCTGAGCAACAATCAGTAAATAACCAGCTAACCAGTTGCTAATTCATCTGTACAACCTGGATATCAATGACTGGTTCTTACTGTGGAAAAATTAGAAAAACTAATCCATAATCTCACAATCCAGAAACCAGCACAGGCAGCATTTTGGATTCTCCCACAGAATTCCAAATACAAAAATTCTGCATAAGTGCTTCCATCCTGTAAATGGTGCTGACATTTTCCCAGAGTAATTACAATCTCTCAAAGTATTGGTTTTAGTGGTTTGGGTGATGATCTATTAGGCAAGTGGGACAAAAACGTTATATATCACTTTTTATATCAATTTTCACTCTTATAATTAGAATAAGAATAAAGATGCGGGGGAGTACATGTTTTCCTTTGGTTAAGACTGTTCCCTAGAAGAGTGGGTCTCAAGACTAAGAACCACCTTGTTAGGACAGACAGCTGGACACCCTCCCTGCCACCCACTCCAATCTTGTGGATCCCACATGGACTCATGGTGCTCATTCTGCCGATGCTGGGACAGCTCTTAGAGAAGGCCGCTCAGGGACAATGAACTTCAAAACGAACTGCCGTGTCAACGAGGATAAACATTTTAGAAGACAATCAAAGATGCAATAATAGCAAACGCCGTGAGAGTGAGACAAAATTAATATTTGCAACAGAGAGAAGGGAACGTATCCTGTTTACCCTGAAGGAAGACAGGTGGAGGTGACCTTTCCCTCTCAGGCTTTGCCAGCTTCCACCGTGAAGGTCACTTTTCTAAGTGAAAATCTATCTGAATCGACGGGTTTGCGTTCTGGCAAATGCACCGCCCTCGGAAGCCGTGACCTTCTCCCTGACCTTTCCCTGGGGAGGAATCTGTCTCCTCTCGGATACTCCAGAGTCCCCGAAGCAAAGCCTTCCCTACTGACTCAGCTGAGCCCATCTGGCATTCACGTGGTCGTCTTTTGCGCGGTTCCGTGCGGTGCAGGACGAGATGGCTGGAGTTCAGGTCCGTGGAAACCCGGGCTCTGGAGCCTCCCTCGCTCCGCTGCGCTGGCCCGGCCGCGGCCTCCCGGCGAAGGCGCCTTCTCTCGGCCGCTCCGCCCTCCCCACCCTCGCTCCCGTGGGTCGTGAGCTCCTTGCGGAGGGACAGTCCGCTGGCAGCCGTCCGAGGTTCCCGAGCCCGAGCAGACGTCTGCGCTCCGGGTCCTCCTAGTAGCCACCAGGTTGCGTGGAGCGGCCCCGGTCCCTCCGCCTGGGGACCTGAAGCCGGGGGAAGGGCAAGTCGCGGAGGCCCGCGGCGGAAGGATGGGCTCCCGCCCGGACGCCGGTTGCTGGTCCCGGTTCCTTTGCAGAGCTGCAGCCCCCGGCGCGAGAGGGGCGCGGGGTCCGCCCCAAACCCCGGCCAAACCCCAGCTCCCCTAGAATCCGTCTCAGCCCCTAGAGCCGGGCCGGAGCGCGTAGTCGTGGCCGAGTGGTTAAGGCGATGGACTTGAAATCCATTGGGGTCTCCCCGCGCAGGTTCGAGTCCTGCCGACTACGGTTTTACCCAGAAAGTTGCTGGGTTCTGCCCCCCGACGGGGCGTCCGTGCAGCGGAGCGGCCTTTAAACTGAGGGTTCCTCGAAAGAATCGTGAACCCAGGTTTCATAAATTTCACAGGGAATACCCCCAACCCTCAGCTCTGCAGGGCTTGGTACCCCAAAATGATCAATAACCGAACCTTACTTCCTCCATCATTTTCTGTGGGCTCCATAAATGATTGAAAAAACCAAATAGTGGATTCAAAAGCTTATGAGTTAAGTTCTTGTCTAGAAGGAAGAAGGATAGAAACAAACTTCTAGGTGAGAGAGAAAGGACGGCAGAGGTGGGGCACAGGAGATGCATAACATCAACGAGAAAAGATTAGAGGTATAGCATACAGGAAAGGACAAAAGTACACTGCGACATTTGTGAAGGAAAATGGATCCCAACTGTCAGTACCAGATTATTTTCTTGTAAGATTCTGTGGTTCTGAAGATAAAGAAATAATTATTTAGGGGTAATTCAATAACGAGATCACGTTAGTGCTAAGAGGAAGAAAATCATACTGGAAGCAGCTCTTCAAAGATCTTAAGATGTGTAAATATTTCTGAAAAATAGTAATGTGTCTTGTGTGCCCTTTTACTCAGAGTCACCTAATTTAAGATTTTCTACACTTGGTTTCTGTGCCTGTGTGTCTGACT